>NW_024745602.1:340000-373473 GCF_018991925.1 Homarus americanus | reverse complement strand
AGTTCATCATTGTCATAGCAAAATTATAATACCTAATACTGTACTTTGTTATATTCTACTGACTTCATCCACAGAACAGGCCATAGTTCTCTTTATTACACTAACCCAACCCCAAGTTCATGACAAACTTATAACTTTACTGTTAGATTTAATAAGGATAAAGAAGAAAGGAACAGATATTACACTCTATTCCTACGTTTTTATGGTTGTCACAGGCTTTATTTACCTGTATTCACCGTAAATTATCGTATTTCATTCCCAGAATTGGCTCATAATCAAAGAAAATAGGAAAATGAGATGCACCTTAGCTTGGGATTCAAGTTTTTTATGCTCGTAAACCGTGTAGCAAGAGCAAACGTTTCGTGCCACTGACAACGTTTTGAGGGTGCAAGCATACCAACCCCCAAGTCTTCCGCCAGTTGGTACACCTGACTACACTACGATGACGAAGGAACAACAAACGACGGTCGGGTACCACCATGGCCCATCTTGAAAAATCACAAATTTTTTACTCCATTGTATTACGACCGCCGGGATACCACAGTACACCACAACTGATCTTGCAATTGGTCCTTTGTATGACGCTTTATATTTACGGTAATTAAAAGTATAAATTATTACAGTCATTTTTTATATAATTGTTGTATTAAACGATAACCTTGTAAATATAAATCCATTTTTATCACAGTTCAGACACCGGATCCGTTAACTATAACTACAGCCACGTTAGAAATATTTACTCAGATAATCCCCCAAACTGCACTTGAAACTATTAATCATTCTGTCACTCCCTCCCCCCCCTCCCCTCCCCCTCTGTTCCTCTCTCACCTAGCCAGCCTTGATGACCATACATACCTCACCTGTTAATTAGTCCTACACACCTTGGGAGACTCCACCTCCTATGGTTGACCCACAAATCCACCCCGGGACTTAATTCTTAAATTCTCGTACGATAAATATTTTCCCCTTAGGTGAAACTTAGAGATTACAACTGACTGATGAACTTAAATATGACATAGTGATCAATTGTTGAGTAGTCTTACCTTATTATCTCCCTCTAGTCCTTCCCCTAAAGTTGTGAGAACGTATCTAACAGTTTCAATTAAGTAAAGATACAAAGAATATGTCCAAAATGGCGTTGAAACAGCAGTAACTAGATGAGGTGTACAGTGGTAGAGGTAAAAATATGTACACATCTCCTCAGCCAGTTATTCTTCTCCTGCCTCGAGTACTTCTTGAGTGAGGTCCTTCCTCCTTCAACACCCATCAGCCACACGTAAATAGAATAATAGGCACCGTAAGGCTCCCATAATTACTAGGCACGAAGGTGAGGTAGGTAGGGAGGAGGAGGCGATGATGGTGATGTTTGATGATTAATATTCATGTTTACTAATGGCCGCTTACCCAAAACACGACCACAAAAGCTGTAATCTGAATTTGGGTCATAATTCATTTTCTTTTCCCTCCGTTTTCACCTACAACTCCGTTAATTATGTTTCTTAAGCTTTAGTTCTACGGGGGAAACATTTAAGCTTTTCCTCAGCTTTTTAGGTTAATTAATGCTGGTGCTTAACGAGCCGAGTGTATGGTTATTATTATTAACTGACTTTGAGTATGTCAGTAAAAGTTTAAGTCATAAAATGTTATAAATAATAATAAACTTGTGTGAATATTGTCCAGCGTCAGACGAAGCTTTGTGGAACATTTGGTGCTGTCCGAGACTCGCGGCCCTACGGTCATTATTTCTTCATTTGTGGAACTAAAGTGGCGAGAAGAATTAAGCTTATGGTAATTTAGCCACGGGTAAGTTAGTCCAGCAGGTTGTCTGTGTGTGTCTACTGCAGGTACGGCGAAGTTACCTGACGGGGCTGATGTGTTGGTGTCTGCCAAGTGAATATATAATACGAGACTGATGATGTGGTCAACATACTCATTTAATTAAGCTAAAGACGTTCCTAGTCTCGGCCAATGTTTGGGTTAGGTAGATTTATAGTACGAGACTGATGACCCTATCGATGTAACCACATAACTAAGCTTAAGACGGTCCTAGTCTCGGTCAGTGGTTGGGTAGGTGTAAACAGACATTCGGGATTATGGTATTTAGACTTGTTTTTGTAGTTTGGTCGAAGATAATCCTAGTTTTGGTTAGCGTTTGGATCGAGTGAACTTATAATATGAGACTGATGATACATTAGAGTGTAATCTCAATTATCTCATGCTTGACCTGAGACGATCCCAGTCTCGGTTAGTACAGTATTTTGGTCGAGCAAAGATGTCATTCGGGACTGATGCAATCAGGCTTTCAATTACACCCTAGCCAGAGACGATCCCAGTCTCGGATAAATTTTGGGTCGGTTAGAGTATAAATCCTTAAATGTGAGGCAAAAATTGCACGTTGAATTGGTTTATTCCGTGTTGAGACTTGCGGGTCTGACGGTGGTTATGTGTTTAATTGCATGGCGCTTATTTCTACCCGGCGAGGTGTGTGTGTGTGTGTGTGAGGGATTGTGTGTGATTGTGAGGAACTGTAAATGATTGTGAGGGAATTCCTGTGACTGGGTGAGATTGTGTATGTGATTATGAAAGGTTGTATGTAAGATTGTGGATAATTGTGAGTGTCTTTGTAGGAAATTGAATGTGTGTGTGTGTGTGTGTCATCAGGGGGAATTTGAGTGTGTTGTGGAAAATTTAAGCATTCCCACTTTAAAGTATTCCTGTTCTGTTCTGAACCGTCCCCACTCAAGCAAGCTCCTAACCTAGACCCATTCCCACTCTACTATTCCCACTCTGTAAAAATTCCCAGCATTTTCAGTCCAACGCGAGGCAGACTTTTGGGTCCAGAATTTCCCATTAAAATAACTCCCCCGATGGAGGCTATCATTTCCTCTGACATTTCTGGACATATCTCCTGGAATTATTTCCCAACGAGCGCTATTTCTCATTCAGTGGCGCTGGAGAAAGAGAGAGAGAGAGAGAGAGAGAGAGAGGGGTGGGTGGGTGGTGGTAGAGGAAGAGAAGATGGTGATAGATTTGGTGGATGGGGATTATGCCACCCACACCACCTGCCACCCACACCACCTGCCACCCACACAACCACCGCCACCACACCACCTGCCACCCACAACCACCTCACCAAACCACAACCACTTACCAACCACAACCACTTACCAACCACAACCACTTACCAACCACAACCACTACTTCAACCACAACCACCTGCCACCCACGACCACCTGCCACCCACGACCACCTGCCACCACACAACCACCTACCACCTGCCAACCACACCACCCACCCCAACCACCTGCCAACCACCCACCACCCCACACCCCACCTGCCACCATGCCACTTACCACCCACAACCACTTACCAACCACAACCACCTGCCAACCACAACCACCTGCCACCCACACCACCTGCCACCCACAACCACTTACCACCCACACCACCTGCCACCCACACCACCTGCACCGCCCATACTACCCACATGTCATTATTACTAGAGAGATTAATGGACAGATAGAAAGATAGAGTGTTAGGTCTGAGATGAGAGAGAGAGAGAGAGAGAGAGAGCACATATGGACCGGCTGTTATGTTATCGATATAACAATTTAATTGTCCGTTTGCACACACACCCACATACACACACACTCACACACGTACACACACACACACGTACACACACACACACACACACACACACACACACACACACACACACACACACACACACACACACACACACACGTACACACACACACACACACGTACACACACACACACACACACACACACACACACACACACACACACTGACCAGCATCCACTGTTTCCGGATAAGATTTCTCCTTTTATATATTACATTGTATAACAAAGCAACATCCATAAAAAGGACAGCAGAAGATATTATCAAATAACAATAAAATTAATACAATTTGATACAGTTAGTTTCCTTTAAGGAATACTACACGCTCAAATAGCAATAACTAGACGTCTCTTATATAACTTGAACACGCGATATACTCCTGAACATCTTCGATCCCTTGGTTAGATTCCCACATCGCTCTAAGAGACTTGTTAGGTTAGGCTAGGCTGGATTGGGTTAAGTTAGGTTAGGTTGGATTGGGTTAAGTTAGGTTAGGTTAATTTAGGTTAAGAATAACTTTGCTTAACTTGCACCTCGTTGCATTGTGTTCGAAAAAATAAAATAAAATAAAATCTATCAACTCGTTAGCTTTAGTCTGCCTCCTGTCTATTATCATCAAGCTCAATCGAGAACTTAGTACGATAAATTAAACCCCGTCAAGGTTCAAGAAAATATATCAGCCCGTGGAAGAAGAGTTACTGCAGCTATCGCGTTTACACCGAGGATGTCCCAGGACGGATTTGACACAGCGAAGCACACGGCAGTTCCAATACATTCCGTGAACACCTTCGGGGTTATTGGCTCATAAAAGCTTTCACCCTTCCCCTCCCCCTCAACCCCACCCACCTCCCCTTCACCCTCCTCTCACCCCCCCCCACCTCTCCCACGGCCTCCATCCTCATCCCCCTTACCCCCCGGACACAAAAAGCGTCTTTCAAGGAACAACAGAAGACGAGCAATGATCCAGGCAGGTAAGAGAGAAATGTATATTGTAACCTGAGATGATAACTTATTCTATAACAAATTTAATGAAAGACAACAAAATATGCTGCAAAAAATATATCATCACGAAAACAATTTGACTTAATATAGAGAATGATACACACGCACACATACACACACACACACACACACACACACACACACACACACACACACACACACACACACACACACACACACACACTAGTTGAACAGTAATGGACACGAGACATTATACTCGCGAACCAATAGTCACAAATGTTTTGACAGATAACAATAACAATAACATCCTTCCCGAAACAATATGTTCTCCAAGTAGCACAGAGAGAGAGAGAGAGAGAGAGAGAGAGAGAGAGAACAAAACATATCCGGGAAAGAGGGAAATATATCGGACACGGAGAACAAAATGGACGCAAGACATCATTCGAAAACTCTCCCCCGATTCAATTGTCGCAAATATTTTTCATTTCTGTGAAGACATTGTATCAGCGAGAGCGCAATTGGCCGGCATTACCAAGATGGCTTTGGGGACCTGCAAGGCGACCGGCGTCCATCCATAACGTTCGGTGTAATGGCCACGGTAACCGGCTCTCTAATGGCCGTATCAATATTCGGATAATGAGGGCCTCTCTCTCCTCTCCCACTCCTCCCCCCTCCCCTCCCTTACCAATGCTAGCACGAGGCCTGACCCTCTACCTACTCTTCCTTACCCTCTCCCGTCTACCCTCCTCTCTCCTTTCCCCTCTCCCACTACCCCTCTCCTCTCCCCACTCCACTTGCCTCTTTTCCCTCTCTCCACTCTCCCTGCTCTTCTCCTTTCCCCCCAGAGCGCGAGACCCCCCTCCCCCTCTCCATAACGAGACCCTCCCTCCTTCCTTCAACCAGATTCTGAAAAGCAGCTTAAGGATATCTTATTTTAAGGCGGAGAGGAGGGGGGGGGATTGGGGGAGTTGGGAGGAGGTGATAGGGATTATTGGGGGAGTTGGGAGGAGGTGATAGGGATTATTGGGGGAGTTGGGAGGAGGTGATAGGGATTATTGGAGGAGATAGGAAGTGATAGGGATTATTGGAGGAGATAGGAAGTGATAGGGATTATTGGGGGAGGTGATAGTGCGTGTCCTGAGGGATTATGGTGGATGGGGGAGGCTGAAGAATAGGGGAAAGAATAGTTAATGAGAGAGGTTAGAGGGGGTAGGGACGTAGAGGGGGGGGTGAGACGCCGGGAGAGACACACACAGCGAAGGTTAATATGAGACAAACAGACCAACAGACAACACATCAGTAAAATATTATCCTGGCAACATTACCCTCAAGAACGACAAAGGCAACTACACAAACGAGAGGTCAAAGGTCAAGTTGGTGGTCATTACGGGTCGGATATTGAGGAAGATAAGAAGAATTTAAAGATTGAGGGATTGGATGATTGTGGGGTTTAAAACTCGAGGGATTGAGGGATTGGATGGTGTAGATATTGGAGGATTGAACGATTGGATTTGAGTATTGAAGGATTGGAATTGTTAAAGAATGTGATTTGGGATTGTAATTTTTAATGATTTAAATGATTGGAAGAATGGATATAAGATTAAATGATTGGAATTGTTAAAGGTTAGAGGAATGGCATACTGATTGATTTGGAGATTGGCTTACTGGGTGATTTACAGAATAGAAATTGATAAAAAAAATGATTTGGAAGAGTTTAAAGATTGGAGAAGTGAAAAAAGGAAAAGTTGGCTCATGACTGATGGATGAGTGAGGTGCCAAGTAGTGGTTATTATGTATACTCGGATCTCTTATCTGGGAAATTTATGAAGGGAGTTGAAAGGTGAGTCACTAGTGTCTGTCAGGTAAGGTCAGGTAAGGTCGATAGCATTAAGTTGGATTTGGGTTCGGTTAGGAGAGGTGAGAGGAAGATATGCGAGTTATTAAAGATATGATGTAGCTACAGATGAATGTTAAAATGGTGTCGGGATTACTTTAAGACTACAGTAGCTAGATGTGTTCACTGTTCCTTAGTATGGGGAAAAAATATTATGCGAATATTTGAGAATTCGGTCGTAGTGTCGCCATCAAGTGTAGGAATCAATATAAACATTCACACATCTTTCTGTGGTAAGTAATGAACGGTGGTGACCGCCCCTGAAAAATTTACGACCGACTGGGAGCTTTTCTGTGCGTCGTAAAAGTACTGGAAAATATTACCAGGAGCATCTGAGCCACAGTGTCCAGGGAACATATATCAGCGTGGGTGACGTATGGAGACTCTTAAGGAGGCTTTTATAAATGAGAAACCCACGAATGATAATGATGAATTTCCCTACTCAAGTCCAACCGCCAGCTAGCAGCATGATGGCGCAACGCTATTGGTTGAGGAGCTCGCCAGCTGGGCCAGGATTGGTCAGTTAGAATCCCGACCGTTAGACTGGACGGGTCCCCTCGTCTAGCTCACAACTTTTAGTATTCTGTTAAATATTAATGACCACTATGATCTCCCGTGACTCTGAAGGCTGGTAACATACTTTATATCATCATAACCTTTAACATTTAGTAAAAATGTCAGGAGAAACAAACAGACGTAAATTCCCATCAAGAAAAAAACAAAAGGTTATGAAAACCAGAGGTGGAGGAGGTTCGGTTTGCTCATCCCCTCCCTCACTCCTCCTGCTGGACCGGACAGTCTTGTGCTTGTAACCGGTTGTGCTCCTAAATCAAGGGCGTACATAAAACTGCCCCGAGACCATAATCTCAGACCCATCCCCCGTCCGGTAATGTCCTTACAATAACATAAAATATATTTAGGTTCGGGATGACCGTTCGTTAAGGAGATGGCAACGGCGCGGCGTCCCCAGCCGAGCTATGAAGACTTTTTGGTTTTGTGCTCCTGGCTTGGTGTGCGCATGCGCGTGTCGCTGAGTTCTGTTTCCTTTTTTTTTCTTGTATCGTTGGGTGAGGTTCCCGTAAAACGTTTTGACGTAGATATATGGATTAGGGTTTTTTTATGAGTGGTGGAAGATATTTGCCGGAGACGTCTTTGTTTACTGTTTTTAGGAGAAGCGTCGTCCCCAGCCAGGTCCTGAAGACGTGTTCACCAGCGTGTTTATTGTTAGTATGCACACACGTAGACTGTCTTTGTGGCCGCCTCGTCAACCATCCTCTGAGCACTTATTAATAGTCTCGAGGTCGTGAGTGAGTGAGTCAGTACACGCATGCGCTGTGTCAAGTCTTTATTTACCTTTTTTACACTCATTGGGTAAGACTGGGACGAGATCCATAAAACGTCTTGAGGTAGATTTATGAGATGGTTTAACGCCACCATCTTTACGCTTTTATGTGTGGGTAAAAGTCGTCGTTTATTGAAGCTTAAAGCAATGTTATTAATAATCATTCGTCACGTGTGTCTGTAAGGTTGTCTGAATAATTTTTATTGCAGTATAAAGAGTTAGATTACTTTTATGAGAGTTTAAACGGGCTGATGAAAATTATCGTTCACTTATGGAAAAAGTTAAGAGTGAAACTTTTAAACACACACACACACACACCCGCAGCCTCCCTCACCCCACACATGACCTCCCCCACCCCCACACACAACTACTTACACCTCCCCCACCCCACACAACCTTCCCTCACCCCCACCCCTCCCCCTCCCCCCACCCCTCCCCCACTAGTAAACCTGGCCGTAGCAGCATCTCGCGGGGTCATGATGGTCCCTGTATGGCTACTCGCAGTCTTATCACGGCTTAATGGCTTGTTCGTGGCTTCTCCATACTTGCCCTTGACCTCTCTCTCTCTCTCTCCAGACGTCGGCCTCGTGCTTGAACTGTTTTTGTTTATTTACATTTTGTTTAGAAAGCTAGTAGGGAGTGAAGAAACACACACACACACACACACCACACACACACACACACACACACACACACACACACACACACACACACACACACACACACATTTAGTTCGTTCCTCCCAAAACCAAATCTGTTTTATTTCCTCCTCCTCTTCTCTTTCCCCTCCTTCTCCTCCTCTTCGTCTTTTCCCCTCCTCCTCATCCTCTTCTTCATCTATTTCTTCGTCTAGTCTCCTCCACCCTTTACTTACTTCCAGGTCCAAAGGTCACGTGTGTTGCTGTAGCTGGGTCACTGGTGGGCACGTTTAGGCGTAGTACCTGTTGAACTTGTTGGTGATGGGGTCAATACCTTACCCACTACATGGTTCTGTGTTTACCTGTGTTTACCTGAGTTTACCTGTGTTTATTATTATAATTTCCCCGCGTTGCAACTGGATTAAATATTGAAGATATTTTATATTAATTTTGTTTATGTAAAAAAAACCCAGCTCATGTGTGTTAATTTTTTAGTTATTTTATAATTTTTGGGGGGACAAGAAAAATACATCGTCTAACTTCTTCACTTTCTTATTTCAAACTAACTTGAGACTTTTAACTGATCCGAATAGTAAGGCTTAAAATGGCATAAGTTTGAGCCTTTTACTAATGATACTTTTAAGTCTTTTAAGTCTTTTACAACAATGTTTTTTTTTTACGTCTCCTCTCACACAGACATTTTTATCTCAGCGATCCAGAAAAGAAAACGAGAATCGTAAACATAAGTCGGAAGATAAGCGACCCAAACACTGTAACACAAGGTTTCCCGCCGATAATTCTCCCGCGCAACACCGTCCACCGCTTCGCCACCTCTGTTTACTCCACAATAATAACGATTTACGCCATTTTCCCCTCTCAGTTGGGGTGCATAATGCTTCGAAATTATGAACAATCAATGGTGAACTAATCGCCTGTCTGTCTCTCCAATCAGATCTCTTAAGCTGGAGAAATAATATCGGACACACACGGGTAATAATCTTCACGCGCGCCATTACCAGACTCAGGGTTCCCACACACCTTAGGGGTTACTCACCAACACGACTCATCATGACCTAGTGTTAGGAATTGACACGCGACAGCCAGTACCCCGTGACCTCTGCTGACCTTCCCTCTGACCTCCCTGTCATGAAAGGCAGATCATTGGGGGTGTTAGTGGCGCCTACACCCCCCAGTTTTACATAAGTTATGGTCGGTATTTCTCACGCGCACAATGGTCATTTTAGCCTCTCCTGCACGCCATTTAAGTCCCGTTAGAGTGAAAATTCGTACGACCAAGGTTAAAAGATTTTTCCTTAAATTCTCGTGACTGTCGGAATCGTTACCAAGTTTGGGCAGGGTTTTAGCGTTTCCCCCCTCACCCTCCCGTCCCCCCTCCCCCTCCTGCCTTCCCCCCTCCCCCTCCTGTCTTCCCTCCCCCCCCCCTTGACGAGGTATGGATTGAATTATAAAAGGTATCTCGTTTTGGTGTTTTAATTCCCGTTTAGTATTACATATTTAAGGGTCTTTCTCTTGTTAATGTCGTGTTTGGATGTTTTTTTGGTTAGGTTTGAGTATTTTATTTAGCATTTTGGTTCTTAATTTTGTTTATTTTGTTTAGCTTTTATTATGGATGTTATAAACTGTACATTATTATCATTATTTTTATTATTATTATTATTATTATTATTATTATTATTATACTTTTATCATCATCATCATTATTATTATTATTATTCTGTTGATGATGATGTAACCCCAAAGTTATTATGTTCAGACAATATCTTCAGGTTAAGCTCTTGACATCACGTGCTGGCGATAGTTAAAGACCAGACTCTTAACAGTAAGAGCTGGCGATATTTAGAGGCTAGACCATAACGATGATAACTGGCGATATTCAGAGGTCAGATCCTTATCATTGAGTGTTGTCTGTGTTTAGGCTACCGACCCTTAGTGTTGATAATGTTATATAAAGATTTAAACATTCTCAGTGATGTTTAAACCCCAGATTATTGAGGGTAAGTTCTAGTGGTATTTAAAGATTACATTTTCAATACCGACTACATAACCTGACCTAACGTGACCTGTCATGACCTAACCTAACCTCACACGAAGGAAGGAAAAAGCTCAAGGTAACGTAGAGGAGTTGAGAGAAGACACGGGAACATATTATAAAGGCGATTAAAGAAGGCATTTAAAGAAACTAAGAGAAATGGTTGATAAAGGTAAGAGAGCTGCCAATAAATAAAGAAACAGGAAGTGAACACAAAGTTAAAGGGACGGAGGCAGCAGATAAAGGAACCAACTTTGACAACAGGGTTGGGTATTCCTTCAGTAGAGAACAGGGCCGGGTGTTCCTCCAGTAGAGAACAGGGCCGGGGGGGGGGGGGGTGTTCCTCCAGTAGACAACAGGTTCCTCCAGTCATGTAACTACCTCACATAGAAACCCTCCCTCCGCCACTCCCCTTACGCCACCTTTTAGCGCAGGTGATAATGATTCGAGATGATTAGGTCAGGTTAACTTTTCTACTCGTCACTGATTCGTAAGATTAGAATCCGCGTTATCATACTCGCTTATATAATATACCTTCACATATTCTCCCTGACCATACTGAGGAGAATTATTATACATATACATACAGAGTTAACCAAAATGAATACCCAGATTTTTATATGTATACAAGATGGGTGAGATATACATAACATATATTAAGTTCTGTAAAATTGTGCTGTTTTTACCATACACCATACACAACATATACACATGAAAGATCACACATACACACACACACATATACTGTATACACAGAGACTTAACTATACTTGTCATGGGCTAATTACTTCTCCCCCCACCCTGTATATCCCTTTACCAGTTATTCTTTTTCCCTGACCCTGTACTCAATATATATATAATGCTCATCCACTTTATATATTATTCGTTGAAATAATAATTGAACACAGATGCATCAGATTGTATTGACTTCAGAAACATTCCTCGAGATTATTATATTTTTCGTTTTATCTTCAAGGACGACATTGATGCTGGGACTTAATAAATATTGCGAAAAAAAACTCCATTATACGATTTCCTTTAACATGGATTTGTGGCGCTATGATTACCTCTTGGCCTTTGTGAGCCCATCTAAATGCAAAAGTGATGGAATATTTTCGTTATGACTTAGTAAAATACATGCATTATATTCACGTAGAGAAATATCTTACTTTATTGTACTGTTGAATACATGTTATTATTGGTGGTGTGTAGTTAGTTTATTGCAATGTTGAAATGTTGCAGTCTTGGTCGCCATCTTTATGAGGACGTCATCAAGGGGGGTGGGGGGGGGGGGAATATCAAGCTTGCTGTATCTTGATAAGCACTTGGGAGTTCTGTGGGTCTCTTGTTATTATTGTGATTATCGTTATTTTTTTATTGTTATTATGATTGTTATTATTATTAGTATTATTATTGTTATTATTATTGTTATTATTGTTGTTATTTTTATCATTATTGTTGTTTTATTGGTATCATTCTTGGTGCTGTTGTTGTTGTTGATGTTGTTTTGTTGTTATTATTATTATTATTATTATTATTATTATTATTATTATTATTATTATTATTGTTATTATTATTACTATTATTATCATCATTACTATTATTGTTGTTGTTGTTGTCATTGTTGTTAGAGTCGTTTTTGTTATATTATTATTATTATTATTATTATTATTATTGATTATTTTTTTATCAACCACGTAAAATAATATATCCACTAGACTTTTATAATAATTCTCAGTACGGGTATGAATCAATTCACCCAACACGCCTCGACTCCACCTTTGTCCCGGGACCATGAATCCACATCACCTCGAATTAATTTTTCCGGGAAGAGGAGACATTGGAACCCACCACAAGAGACCTATAATAAGAGCCGTGTGGTGAAGTGGGTCTTGTTTTATCCTGATGCAATGTGTGCCACGTGTTCTCTGGTGGGGCTGGTCATGGTGATGGTAGTCGATTATTATTTATTTTTTATCCCAGGTGAAATAATGTGCTGTGAGATTTTGGGTCGTTTTTGATGCATAATAGTAATGCTAATGGTGATAATGATGATGATAGTAACAATAATAATGATGGTTCTCCTTGGAAAAAAACTGAGGAAGGGGGGGGGGTGGCCTTGTCTATCCTGGGAGAGAAAATGAGTTAGTAGATCAAATGACGTTGGGATGATAAAGTCAGCTCATATTTCTTTGTGTTTTAGTTTGGTATGTAAGGAATGATCGCCTCTGTATTTATAACAGTTGAGAAAAAATCAGTACGTTGTGTGTGTACTTAAGAAAAAACGTTTGTGTGTTCCTCATAATATTCACCTTGATAACTTAATGAGGATATGATACATTACCCAAGCCTCGAGTCTGTTAACTTTCACACACACACACACACACACACACACACACACACACACACACACACACACACACACACACACACACACACACACACACACACACACACACACCTGTTAATTGGGTATGTTGATGGTTGGCGACACAGTGACAGCTGATATGACTGACCTCCTCTGCCGGAAATTGCTGAGGTTATGCGGGTAGTGTGTTGTGTCGTGGTGGTGGGGGTGGGGGGGTGAAGATGGTGGTGGTGGTGAGGGTGTAGTGATGGTAATGGTAGGGGAGTGGTAGTGGTGGTAGTAATGTTAATGGTTGTGATAGTAATGGTGGCTGGGGGGGTGTGTGGTGGCTGGGGTGGGGGGGGGTGTAGTAATGGTGGCTGGGGGAGGGGGTGTGTGGTGGCTGGGGGGGAGGGGGTAGTAATGGTGGCTGAGGGGGAGGGGGTAGTAATGGTATGGTGAAAGAGGAAAAATCTTAACAATGGGATCTTTTGTATGTATACATGACGTGTATACTCACACATGCATGCAAGCACATGTTCATACTCACATGAACAGACATACGTACATACATACAAAGAAAGAGAAGTAGATAAATAGATAAAGAGCAACAACAAAATAGATGAAGAAAGAAAAGGAAGAAAGAAAGAAATAACCCCACACACTTCGTCAGATGAGGCTACCTTCTAACACCTGTGTCTTACCTGTCTTAATGGGTGTAGGTCACGCCTCTCCTCCCCCTGGGTGTGGGCGGGCGTGGGTGCTGTGATGATGGGTGGCGGTGATGATGGGTAATGAGGAGTGAGGGGAGGGTTAGAGTAGGGGGAGGGGTGAAGAGGAGGGGGAAGGGGGTGAAGGAAGCAACATATAGTGGGTCATGGGGGGGTGAGTGAGGGGATTAGGTGAGGTGTAGGGGTGAAGAAGACTGGTATAGGAGGGAGGAAGGGTAGGGGAGAGGGGAGGAGGGTAGGAGAAAGGGGAGGAAAAGAAGGAGGGGTTGGACAGAGAGAAGGGAAGGGAAGGGGTAAGGAGGAATAGAATGAAGGAGAGATAGAAGGAGGGATTGACTAACTAACTGACTGACAAGCAGGGATTACTTTAACCAAGATTATCTGAGAATCTAATCCGGGTTCATGTGTCGGATTTATCTTGACCAGTAATAGACGTTTTTATGATTACGGGGAAAATACAACGTAAGATTATCTGAGAATTGTAATATTTTTTTTTATCTTCCTGTCGTAATTTAAGTCTCTTGGTTAGGTGCGTTTTTATTTTATCACTTACTATAAAAAAAAATGTTATCTTTAGAATTTCTGAGAATCCATTACTTTGTTTTTTTAGCTTAAGTGAATCATTGACACGTATTGTTACCTCATCAGTTTACGAGGAAAAATTTAACGTAGGAACATGTGAGAATTAATATTTGTGTCTCATGTTTAGTTAGTTGTATATGCTTTCTCATACTCAATCACTTAGGGGAAATATCTGACGTGGGGTTCTTTTTTTTTGAGAATTGAAGCATTGTGTCATAGGTTAACTTAACTCTTATTCATACATTCTAGCATCATCAGTTACGAGGAATAATTATAAATATGAAGCTCTGAGAATCTCCTCCCCTTTATGACGTAAGCTAAAGGGGTGTGTTTACCTCTACGAGTCTGTGAGAATCTGTACAGACAGCTGAGGGGGGAGGGCTTAGGTTATCTCTGTAAGACAAAAACAAGAGTTGGTTGGTCATAAAGTTAAGGAGGAATAAATAGTATAACAGATAGAGTTGGAGGGAGGTTTTGGAGGTGGTGGGGGTAGTAGTCGAGGAGGAGGAGAGGGTGATGGGGGAGGGAGGTGGTGTTGGAGGAGGGAGGTAGAGGTAATGATGTTGCTGGAGAAGGTATTGGAGGGGGAGGTAGTGGAGGAGGAGGCGGTGATGCCCGTCGCCTCTTGTGTTGGTAAAATGAACAATAAATATCAGATGCGTCTCGTTCAGGAGGTTGTTGTCGGGAGGTGGTGGTTGTGGTAATGGTGGTAGGAGGGTGAGATGGTAGTGGTGGTGATAGGAAGGGAGGTGATGTTGGTGGTAGAAGGGGTGCTGGTGATGGTGGTAGTAGTGGTAGGGGGAGGGGTGGTAGTTGTGGTGGAGAACATGGTAAAAAAATTGATGAGACCCTGTAATTGGTTATCTATCTATCTATCTATCTATCTATCTATCTATCAATTGTTCTCTTTATAAACAAGTAAACTATACAGGCATAAACTAATAAATAATAATAAAACCTTCCTTTAAATCATTTATGAATGGACTTTATCTTTTATTTAAGAGATGAATAAACTTACTTCGCTTACCTGGGCAGGTGTGTGGCGCTCACCATCAAGTTTATTACCTGAAGTTTCTAATAATTGTCTGTATGTGTGTGTGTGTGTGTGTGTGTGTGTGTGTGTAACCAGTAGCTGTTTTGTGTGCTTCAGGGAGAGAGAGAGAGAGAGAGAGAGAGAGAGAGAGAGAGAGAGAGAGAGAGAGAGAGAGAGAAAGTAGAGAGAGAAAAATGAAAGTCCGTTATATTAAGGTTCCATTAGATGTCAACCCTCCATCTAACGGACTATATAGGGGAAAAAGTCCGTTATATGGAGGTTTCATTGTACCAAGTAAACGACGATATTGATGTTACTGTAATGTCTCTCCTTCGCCAGTGGGGGAATTGTGAAAGCCTGGCGCAGATTTAAACGTCTAGGTGTGGGGTAAAACGATGGATTTAGTGGCCAGGTAAATCGTTTGTATTACAGGTATGTCTTAAGGAGGGGGGGGTATAATAATGTTTGAAAGAATATTGTAAGGATTTTTGTAACTGGCTGTGTCTCCATCTATCTATCTATCTATTCATCTATCTATCTATCTTCATTCATCTATCTATCTATCTATCTATCTATCTATCTATCTATCTATCTATCTATCTATCTATCTATCTATCTATCTATCTATCTATCTGTCTATCTATCTATCTATCTATCTATCTATCTGTCCCTTCATGTATTGTATAGTATTCATATTTGTGTGTTTGTGCATCTATACATGTGTAATCTATCAGTATAATTCTGTACACTTTGGCCACACACACAGACACACACAGACACACACACACACACACACACACACACACACAAGGAATTTCATCAATACTATACAATGAAAATTTACTTCGGGTAGAATATACAATGAACAAAATAATAATGATAATTATAATAATAGTAATAATAAGAGTAATAATAATAATAATAATAACAACGTAATACAGAATATAACACACAAATACAAGTTTTAATCTATATTGACTCACGTTTACTTGAAATAATAATATATATATATATAAACAATGGTGTTACTTATCAAGAGCAAAAAGTGTTACATGGGTGGCTGGTGTCGCAATGATACCAGGAAAGTGATTCTGTCCGTCTGTCTGCCTGTCTGTCTGTCTGTCTGTCTGTCTGTCTGTCTGTCTGTCTCAATACTAGTGAAATGTTCGGAACAGGTATAATACACACTCTGATTTTGTTCTTAAGATGTATATATAACTTACCCGAATGTAACATAATCTAACGTAACCTAACGTAACATGACATACACGTAACGTAACCTGTTTATAACGTGACGTGACATAAAGTAACATAACTTAATTGGAACTAAACCAAATTTAGCGAAAACCAATCTTACCAACCTAACCTTTAACCTAATTTAACCCTGTGTGTGTGTGTGTGTGTGTGTGTGTGTGTGTGTGTGTCCCCCCAGGCTACCTCACGTACGAATAATTTGAACCTGTTGTGTCTGTTCTCATGGGAATATTTTTGTTTGATTCGTCTCTAGATATGTATACTGTCTATCTATCTATCTATCTATCTATCTATCTATCTATCCCTCTTTCGCTTCCAACCTGTCATCTTCTCTTCCTGTCTCTCCCTACCTCCTTCCCTCTTATCCCTTCCTTCTCCCTCCCCCTCCATCCACCAGACCACCTATTGACCAAATATACACGATCGTCGTCATTGAGAGGACTAAAGGCAATACTTGGTGGGCGGCGGTACAGAAACGGAGGGAACTAAACCTCCCTTCCTCCCTTCTTCTATCCTTCCCCCTTAACTTTCTTTCTCCTCGTTTTTCCTCCTCCTCCTCCTCCTACTTCTTTTTCTTATCTTTATTTCTCCTCTTCCTTCTATTTCTCCCTTTCCTCACCCTTTTTTCCCTTCCCTTTTCCTACTCCTATTCCTACTCCTCATCTTCCTTCCTTCCTTCCATCCTCTCCCTCCGTCTTCCTCCCCATCCCTCCCTCCTCCCCCTCATCCCTTTCTTCTTCCCCCTCCACCTCACCTTCCCTCCCCCCCTACACCTCTCCCTCATCCCTTTACCCCTCCTCCCCCTCATCCTCCCTGTCCACCAGCGTTAAGATTTTAAGAATGGAAGAATTGTAAAGTAGTCTTGGCTGTGTCGTGTGGGACCGAGTGGAAAAAGTTAGTCGGCCGTGGTTGTATTTCACAGTGGCGGGGAGTGGCGCCTCTAGTAACTTACACAGATATAGAAATGGTGTGGGTGTGGGGGGGTGGGAGAGGTGTTGTTAGCTGTGTGTGAGGGAGGTGGGGATGTTTGTGTAGGGAGAGGTGTGGGGATGTTTGTGTGTGGGGGGTGTGGGGGAGGTGTTTGTTGTGTGTGGGGGGTGTTTGTTGTGTGGGGAGGTGTTTGTTGTGTGTAGGGAGGCTGTTTTGTGTGTGTGGGGGGTGTGGGAGGGTGTTTGTTAGTGTGTGGGGAGGGTGTTTGTTGTGTGTGTGGGGAGGGTGTTTGTTGTGTGGGGGTGTGGGGAGGGATGTTTTGTTGTGTGTGGGGGAGGGTGTTTGTTGTGTGTGAGAGGTGTGTTGTTGTGTGTGTGTGTGGGGGTGTGGGGAGGGTGTTTTGTTTGTGTGTGGGGGGTGTGGGGGATGGTGTGTTGTTTGTGTGTGTGTGGGGAGGTGTTTGTAGTGTGTGTGGGGAGGTGTTTGTGTGTGTGTGTGTGTGTGTGTGTGTGTGTGTGTGTGTGTAAAGGAGAGTGTGTATGTGTGTGTGTGGGGGGGTGAATGTGGTGTTTCTGTTTGTACAATTTTTATTTTATATGTATCTGTGTGTATAGTTCACTTCAATACAATACACGATACCTTGGAGTAAATCAATCACTGTATCAATAACCATTTAACGTTATCAGCACATTAACCAAATTCTTCAGCTGTGGTTAAGGCTTTATTCAGGTTATAGTTCACATGTGCTTTAATAATTATATACCTTTGAAATTGATCGATCCGCTGTATATATTATTATTATTATTATTTTGTTGTATTTTTGGAAACTATGTAATTTTTATTTTATTTTTCGTCTTGGTCAGGTTAATTAAAATGGTATTGTATGATTTTTTGATGGTGTGTGTGTCTGTGTGTGCGTGTGTGTGTGTGTGTGCGTGTGTGTGTGTGTGTGTGTGTGTGTGTTTTGTGTGTGTGTGTGTGTGTGTGTTTTATGATATCCAAATCTACATAAATTTTTTTTATTACGGTATAATATGTTGGGGGACTACACCACACACACACACACACACACACACACACACACACACACACACACACACACACACACACACACACACACACACACACACACACACACACACTTTCTTTCCCTTACACTCTCCCAGCTACACCCTCTCTCTCCCTCCTCCTCCCCTCCCTTCCCCTCCTTTCCCCCTCCCCTCCCCTTGGGTCTTGACCTCTCTGGTAAAAAAAATTAAGCATGACCAGATCGTTCGCTCGTTGGGGCATTTCCAGGCTCGTAACGACGGGGGGTAATGGCCTTGTTGGGTAGTTGGCTGGTTATTACCGGAGATCAGAGTCATGTAAGGATGGTGGGCAACCCGCTACCAGACTGCTACTTGCCGATACTGAAGCCGATGGAGACGTTTTGGGTGCTGGCGCTGTTCTGTTTTTGTTCCCTCCCTGCAGCAAATGGAACAGCAAAAGCACAGCAACGGGAAAGACAAGGGAGTGGGAGAGGCTGTTACTTGATGGTGCTGAGGCGGATAGAGGTGTTGTACGGTATATACTAGTTTTTGGTCTTTTCCAGCAGTAAAAAAAAACAGCAAATGGAAAAGGAAAAACACAACAAGAGGAAAGGGAAGGGAAGGGAGGCCATTGCGATTTGTTGGTGCTTAGATCACTACCGCCACTACCACTACTACCAGCACCACTAACCTCACTACCGCCACTACCACTACTACCAACACCACTAACCTCACTACCGCCACTACCACTACTACCAACACCACTAACCTCACTACCGCCACTACCACTACTACCAGCACCACTAACCTCACTACCGCCACTACCACTACTACCAGCACCACTAACCTCACTATCGCCACTACCACTACTACCAACACCACTAACCTCACTACCACTAACTATCAGCACCACTAACCTCACTACTGCCTAACTAACACTACTACCAACACCACTAACCTCACTATCGCCACTACCACATTACCAACTAACCTCACTACGCCACTACCACTACTATCAGCACCACTAACCTCACTACCGCCACTACCACTACTACACACCACTAACTCACTACCACTGCCTTACCACTACTATCAGCACCATAACCTCACTACCGCCACCACCACTACTACCAACACCACTAACCTCAATACTAACCCTCACTATCAATGCCACTACCACTACTCACCAACACCACTAACCTCTCTATCGCCACTACCACTACTACCAACACCACTAACCTCACCAGCACCAACACCACTAACCTCACTACCGCCACTACCACTACTACCAGCAGTCCACTAACCTCACTACCGCCACTACCACTACTACCAACACCACTAACCTCACTATCGCCACTAACTCACTCACTACCCTACTAAGCACCACTAACCCACTCACCGCCACTACCACTACTACCAGCATTACCTCACTATTCGCCACTACCACCACCACCACTACCCTCACCACTACCCCCACCACCACTACCACCACCACCACTACCCTCACCACCACTTCACCAGGTACAGTATATATAACAGTAAGCGTGTACCACTACAAGAGCCTCAATAAACCACGACTCACTACACAAGCTCTAATAGAAAATGCCAAAATCAATGAGAAATGCCAACGGTGGGCAGGAGCTGTGCCCTCTGAGTCCATATCCTATTTCCAGCTAATTGAAATAACGCATTACGATGGTGTCTCACGCGACCTGCCTGCTAGCCGAGACGGTGGTGGGGCGTCTGTATGTGTGTGTGTGTGTGTGTGTGTGTGTGTGTGTGTGTGTGGTGTGTGTGTGTGTAATGGTGTGTGTGTGTGTGTGTGTGTGTGTGTGTGTGTGTGTGTGTGTGTGTGTGTGTGTGTGTGTCATGGTGTGTGTGTGTGTGAGAGTTTGACGTTCTTTAGTGGCAGAATACACCCACATTCCTCCCGGGGTTACTCTTTCACTTGGTAATGGTCAGTGAGGGTGGTGGGGGGTGGGCGTGGTTTGGTGGTGGGCGTGGTTTGGAGGTGGTGGGTATTTGAGATGGTGATACTGTGTTGGTATTCCTCTCTCTCTCTCTCTCTCTCTCTCTCTCTCTCTCTCTCTCTCTCTCTCTCCAGATATGTCCTTGAATTATAAGTTATTTCCACATGTTAATATGGTATAATTTATAATATATATGTAATGAGAAGCAGCATTATTAATCACCTTTAAGCCAATCACGTATATGACCTATAATTATACACCAGGTATCGAGGGAATTATACCTTCACCTGTACAGTACACATCCATTAATCACTAATGAAGAAAAAATAAACCTAATAAAAAATTTGTCTTCAGATAAAAAAAATAAAAACTTGGAAGACAAAATGTAGGAATAGAAATAATGAATTAAATCGGGAAAGTAGTAGTAACCGATAATTCCAATAAATGAATAAAATATATCGGGATGGATGTCTATAACTGTACACGCCAGGTAATATTTATAATTAGACATGTGAGGTTTTTACCTGTAATTGACACGAACTTGCTGAGGTAAAACTTGGAAAAAATATTAAATTAATGTATATATACAGAGTGAATGATGGTGCAGTTTTTATTTATAGTCAAACTTCAAAGTTAATTTTTGCTGATTATTTTTATTTATTTTGATTCGTTGATATTTTGTTTATTCTGTTATTTTTCGTGTATTTAATTTTTTTAATTTTTGGTTTGGATGAATAAACAAGAATTATTTTTTATTGTTACAAGCGACAGTCACAATGCATAAGTAACATTCACAACGCACAAGTAACAGTCAACACACAAGTAACAGTCAATACACAAGTAACAGTCAACACACAAGTAACAGTCAATACACAAGTAACAGTCAACACACAAGTAACAGTCAATACACAAGTAACAGTCAATACACAAGTAACAGTCAACACACAAGTAACAGTCACAACACACAAGTAACAGTCAATACACAAGTAACAGTCAACACACAAGTAACAGTCACAACACACAAGTAACAGTCACAACACACAAGTAACAGTCACAACACACACACAGGTAACAATGCCTTATAGGACTGTCTGTTGCACGATACGCAATATTTGTGTCATGGGTGATGATAACATGTTGCAAAAGGCGCTTGTCAAGTTGCAAGGCGAGCTAGTTTGATTGAATGGATGAAAAACTTGTCTGCAGGGAGGGAGAGAGGGAGAAGTGGTCATGTTGAAATGGATGCATGACTAGTTAGACGGTGCTTCATAACGCTGCAAGGTGTGCCAGTCTTGTTGAAATATTTATGATAATTATTGCAAGAAGGGAGGCGCTCGTGCAATGGAGTTTTGCATGGTATAACAGTCTGTCCGATGGATTTTCCTTCGTTAAGCTTTTTTTGTTCGTTAAGCTTATTTGTTCTTCGTTAAGCTTTTTTTCTTCGTTCAGCTTTTTCTCATTAGTTAAGCTTTTTTTCTTCTTCGTTAAGCTTATTTGTGTTCGTTAAGCTTTTTCTTCGTTTTATTTTTTTATTTTTTAAGCTTTTTTCGTTTAGCGTTTTGTTAAATTTTTATTATTTATTTTTCTAACTTCAGTACAGTAGTCTCAACCGCTGCAGTATGTCATCAGAACCATAGCAGATGTGTGAGACATGTCATAAAGATAAACTCACTTCATAATTTATAAAACATTTAAAACACTTACCAGAAAAAAGAGATTAAAGAGATATCTAGTTTTTACACAATAGATGACTTGCTTTTTAAAATATATATAAAGCTTTTGAATAATTTTAATAAGAAATTTCTTATAACAAAATACATGTTACATTGAAATACCCAGAGAATTTGTATTTTGTTTCATTGGTGCTATAATGGTAAACAAGTTACAGGTAGTTAGGTAGTTTACTAGTTAGAGCAGTAGTTAAGTCAGGGTTCAGCCTAACTCACGATAGGATTAGCCTAACTTAAGATGGGATGATAGCTATTTATACATAAGATTCATATACTTGACATATAAATTATTCATCGTGACGACAACTCCTACAACATCCCGGGTTTTTGTAGTGAAGATGTCAATGGTCAAAGGTAAAGGTTTAATTAAGTGGCCGCCAGGTGTGTGTTGTTGCCACCTTCCTCGAGTACAGGTGTGTTAGTGTTAGTCTTCGTTAATGATTGATTTAATTTCCTGTTGGTATAATTATTTGTGGGTGTTGATTTCTGAAGTGGTTTTATTTTATTTACAACACAGGTGGGGGAATATTGTAGCGTGTGTGTGTGTGTGTGTGTGTGTGTGTGTGTGTGTGTGTGTGTGTGTGTGTGTGTGCGTGTGTGTGTGTGTGTGTGTGTGTGTGTGTGTGTGTGTGTGTGTGTGTGTGTGTGTGTGTGTGTGTGTGTGTGTAGTTAAAATGTTGACGTTGATTCTTATGACGCGGTAAACTTCAGGCCTGGACGCTAATCACACTTAACCTAACTCCTGCCTCACCTCACCTAATCTAACCTGCCTCTAATCTCATCTAATCTCACCTAACCTAACCTACCTCCACCCTCACTTAATATAACCTATTTTCAATCTAACCTAACCTATCTCCAATCTCACCTACCCTAATCTAACCTAACCTAACGAGTTGTGTCCGTGGCTTAGATGACCAAGCCAACAGACAGAGAGAATAAAGTTGATGGGATAAAACCTGCATTAATCCCCAGACAGTTTAGTTCACCATTTCACGGGACTTTAAATCTGAAGACACGAAAATTTTACTCACTCACTCACTCACTCACTCACTCACTCACTCACTCACATGCGAATATGAGACGTGTTGAAGCGAAGAAATCAAGACTGATGTTGCAAGGATGTGTGTGTGTTGCATCAGCTTGATTGGTGGCAATAGTCACGAATCTCAGGTGATTAATTAGTGTGGGTTGTTCACTCTTATATACTGACTGCCTGATTTCTATGTTTCTAATCAACACTTGTGAAATATATGTGACGTCTCTGTGTGTGTGTGTTTGTGTGTGTGTGTGTGTGTGTGTCAGCAAGGGTGATGTAAAGGTAACTTCTTCATAAGCCAAAAAAAAAAGTTAATTTAAATTTCACTTCACCTGGCCCGGGCTGTGCAAACTTGACCCCATCGTAAATCAGGCGCTGACCTCTTCTCGGAGTCGTGAAAACTGACCGGCCAAGACATATTTCTCCTTCAAACATCCTTAAAAAAAACCACACACCTTAATTTATTAGGAATTTTACATATATAATTTTTCTCCATCTTTTATGTTTAGTGATTAGTAGTTTTATATAGTTATTTTTTTGTGATTATATATTGTTTATGTAATTTAATATAGATAATTGGAAGATGGTATATGGCATCTTTATATTCATTAATTAATTATTATTCATTGGAAAATAACAAATCACTATGATGTAATAATCACTAACACATAACACAATCACTAATATACAGTACATCCATAAGTTTAATTTCTCCCTAAAAAAAAACATTAAAAATATAAAAATCAAATTAAACTAAAATTCTCGGGTCATCTGGTGTTTTGGTTACCTCCACATATTTGATAGTGGGTGTTAAATAGTGGTGATGCATGACGGACCCATCACAAAAGACTTTCTCCACTCAAGGGGAAAAGGTTCAACCATTACCTGAGACCTCATACCCCTACTGTGACTCTGGTCATCTCTTCCCCCTTATTTTCACTTTCTTTCTTTCCCTTTTTATTTAATTTTTATGCATATGTATTCGTCATTTATGTTAGTATAAGAAATAATGAACGAGGAACCATCATAGTCAAACATATATATCACTTGGGTAATTTTAAATTCCTCTTGTAAATATTAATTCGTGTTTTGTAAATATTGAAATAGGGGAAAAAAAGGGTGTTGTAATATCGCCTTGCGGGACCCCCTATGAGTTCAGTCTTCTTGGTGTGCTCGCCCTTGACCATCGCCTCTCGGGGCCCCTACTGTGTTCCTCCTCGCCTCTCCAAGTGACCGTGGCGAAAGATCCAAAATTGAAAACGTCACTCTTTCATTTGTGGTTTTATCTTTATGGTTATGTACCTTTACCGTCGTGTTTGCATATGTATACTAATGATTCTAAGTGTTTTTCCTTTTTTTTACCGGAGGGGGACACGGGGGAGGGACAGGGGGAGGGACACGGGGAGGGACACGGGGGGGACACGGGGGAGGGACAGGGGAGGGACACGGGGGAGGGACAGGATGGCACAAGGGGGGGAGGGGGACATTAAGTTTTGTTTATGCGGGTTTATAAGAGGTTGTTTATACTGGTGATGGGTTTACCTGTAGGGGTCGGGGGGAGGTTTGAGTACATGCCATCCAGGTGTGTTTCGTGTGTATAATAGAGGCGTAACAGATACAGGTAAATTACGGATGGCGCGTATATTAGCTGGGACGCCACACACACTCACACACATGTGTGTGTACACACACACGCACACACCTCGTAACCTTTCTTAGGCCTGAATGTATATTTTGAGTGGATATTAGACATTCTTATATTTTTAGTCTGATAATTGTTAATAAGTGAAAACAGTTGAGAATAATGACAATAATAATGATAATAATAATAATAATAATAATAATAATAATAATAATACAATTTAAATGATAATAATGATACTAGTAATATATTATTATTATTATTATTATTATTATTATTATTATTATTATTATTATTATATACGCGTGTAGGTGTTTGTTTTGGTGTAGGTGTACAGTACGTGTATGTGATTGTGTATAAGATATTACTCAACACAAACTGTAAATTAATCAACAATATACACAATATTTCGCTTACTAAACACAAAATCAAAACAAAACATTTCCAGGGCAACAAAAACAACATAAACAACAACAACAACATAGACAATAAACCATTTGAGACCTGAGAGAGAGAGAGAGAGAGAGAGAGAGAGAACACTTACACGTGATATGATTAACGGAAGGGAGAATAAAAAAAAATAACCATCTTAATATACCTTTGTGTGTGTGTTTTAAGAGAGCTTACATGTGTATCAGTGGTATTTGGTTCCCGCGCGATCGTTCCAATAATGGCGAAAGCTGAGAACAAATGACGGAGGATTTCACAGACAGGGTTTAAGGTTATTAGTCTGCACGGGAAACTTTATTAAGACGAGCGTTGAACTAGTGCTGTATTGATCACTCTTGAACTGGGGGGTAAAAGTGGAGGGAAAAAAGGAATAATAGAGAAAAAAACGAAGAAAATTGTTATAAGTTTCGTAAAAAATAAAAATATGGTTTAAAAATAGTAATGAAAGAGAAAAATGACGACAAATTATAAAAGTTCCGTAAAAGTAAAAAAAAAAAAGTTTAGAAAATAATAATGAATAAAAAAGATACAGAAACAATGAGTTTTCCTAAAAAGTTTCGTAAAAAAAACACAATGAAAATGAAAGATAGAGACAAAACGAAGATTATTACCCCCCCCAAAAAAAAAAATCTGGTAAAAAGTTCAAGAAATTATGGATCATTGCACCGGATGAGATGATGATGAGGATGAGGATGAGGATGATGATGATGATGAAGTTCACATGACGGATTGATTGAAGTAGAGGGTGAAAAAATAATGTAAACAAGATTATGAGAGAGAGGGAGAGAGAAAGCAATAACGTTTGATAACTGTTGAGACATTTAGAGATCAACGAACGTGTGTTTGAACTGTGAAGAAGACGACGACAATTAAAATAGATTAAAAGAATAAGGAAGTAAAGAAACAAAAAACAAAAGGAAGCGAAGAAAAGTAAATAACTAAAAAAAACTGAGATAAAATTAAAAAAAGACAAATTAGTGGATTAATAATAATAAACATCAATAGCTTAATACGTTAACCAAACCTAAGGTAATTAATAACCTAACCTAACTTAAACCAACCTAACTTAACCTAACACAACACTAACCTAAGCTCACCTGTCCCCCCCCTAACCTACCCCCCCCCTCCCCCCGACAGGTAGCACTGTTTAATAATAAGGTGATAAAAAAATCTATGGGTTACCTAATCGCCAGGTGAAATAAATAGTAATTAGAATAACAACAAAGAAACACAGGAATAATAAATAAACAAAATAATAAATAAATATAGCGATAAATTAACCTAATAAAAATGCAAATAAAAGGGATAAAGAGAACAATAACAAAATCTTAATACAAGAAACAGTAAATAGAATAACAACAAGAAAAAAAGAACAGGTAGTAAAATGACGGGTCAAGGTAATTGGCTAAATCACCTGTGTGGCGTTCTGAAGGCAAATTGCTGGTGCTTCCTCAGTTTTTTTTTAAGCGTGTGAGGGGGAGGAAAATTTTTTGTAACCAAGCGTGATTTTCATTTATTAGGGAACATTATTACGGGATTATGTTGGGAGTCCGTGTGTATGTGTTTTAATGTTTTAGATTACTTGTGGGAAATGTTGTTTATATGTCTGCCTGGCTTTTTTTTTAGTTGTTTGTGTGTGTTTTAGTTGTTTTTCTGCTTTGTGTATGTTATTTGTTGATTTTTTCTTGTTTGTGTATGTTTATTGCTCATTTTTTGTTTTACTTCTTAATTATTATATATATATATATATATATATATATATATATATATATATATATATATATATATATATATATATATATATATATATATATATATATATATATATATATATATATGTGTGTGTGTGTGTGTGTTCATATAGTTGTACATGTTTTCAGCGGCGTACACATGATAATTATACTTGTGTGTGTGTGTGTGTGTGTGTCCTGGAAGAAGTCGTTTGCTATAAGTTGAGTTAATTATCCTGGTTGTTTGTGGTCAAGAGAGAACCCGGTAACAGAAATATATAACGGGCGAACATTTCCAAAGCAATGATGAGTATTTCTGTGGTGGGCCTGTCGGTACCGTTATGTTGCTAGTGGTAGTGGTATGGGTAGTGATGGTGGTTAGGGTGGTGGTGGGGGGTAGGGGTGGTGGTGGTTGGGGAGGGTGATTGGGGTGGTAGTAGTAGTAGTAGTGGTGGTGGTTGGGTTAGGTTAGGTTAGTATTTTCGTGTTACTTGTTACTGGTATCTTACTTAATGACTTTGTGATCTGTTTCTTATTTGTCTGTGTATTCTGTTGTTACCGTTGTTCCATTACCTATTAATGTCTCTGTTCTGTTATTTATGTCCGTATTATATTGTTACTGTTACATATTGTCTGTGCGTTCTGTTGTTACCGTTGTTCCTTTGCTGCTATTATTCTGTTGGTTACGTGTGTTCTGTTCTGTTGCTACTGTCTCTTACTCCTACTGCCGTTGCTTGCTCTTCCGTCGTTTCTGTTAATAGATTCTCACGAAGATTAGCTCAAATTTTTCTATTTGCCATTATTATTATTATTATTATTATTATTATTATTATTATTATTATTATTATTATTATTATTATTATGATTATTATTATTATTATTATTATTATTATTATTATTATTATTATTATTATTATTATTATTATTTATATTATTATTATTATTATTATTATGATTATTTTTATTATTATTATTATTATTATTATTATTATTATTATTATTATTATTATTATTACTTTTTGTACAAGTATTTAATGTCCCTTTTATATACTGTACTTCCTGTCCACCGATGGTAATGAGGCGCTCACAACAATAACAACAACAATAATAATAATAATAATAATAATAATAATAATAATAAAGTGCTTCCATAATCTGTTTGTTTTTCCGGGGACCAAAATTAGTTCAAGTTTTGGCCACCAGGTGTGTCCAAAACGTAAAAAAAAAAAAAACTTCATAATTCGTATAATATTCATCGCATAGCTTCCAAAATTTCCTAAGTAGATGCATGACGTCATTCGTTAAAATGTTTAGCCGCTATAACGTCTGGGTGACATTGTGTGTAATTTTTTTTTGGTAATTTACGGAGAAATGAGTTTAGTCATTGGGGTTTGATTCGGCCTTTCTCCACCAGATGGTACTGTGTGTAGTGGGGATAACGTGAAGTATCGCCTCACTACTTATTAGCTTATTTCACCTGATGATTTGGTCCCCCCCCCCAACTCTGTTAACTGTTCGCCCCCCTCCCTCTCTATCATCATCATCATCATCATCCTCATACTTTTCATCTCTCTCTCTCTCTCTCTCTCTCTCTCTCTCTCTCTCTCTCTCTCACGCCACCTAACCCTCCCCCTCCCTTCACTACACGGTAATTGTGAAATAAATGGACATTTGTTGCTTTCCCACCAATTAGTAGTTTGTAAAGATTTGTTAATTATATAAGATTGAGATAAATGTTTGTGTTGTTTACTAGATAATAACTTTATTTTGTACACAAGAGGTTTAAGGGTAATTTGGGTGGTGTTGTGCTACTGAAAGGGGCTCAATGTTTATGGCTATTTGTCTTTTAAATTTAATGGTGTGTGTGTGTGTGTGTGTGTGTGTGTGTGTGTGTGTGTGTGTGTGTGTGTGTGTGTGTGTGTGTATGTTTCATGTGTACTCTCTCTCTCTCTCTCTCTCTCTCTCTCTCTCTCTCTCTCTCTCTCTCTCTCTCTCTCCTTTCTCTTTCTTCAACATTCTTAAAATAAAATAGGCAGGTAGGAACCAGACACAGGGCAAAGCAGAGCAGCATAGGGCAGGGCAGGGCAGGTAAGTTGTGAGTGTCACCTTACTTTCATGAATATTCCTGCCCATGCCCACCTATGGTCGAGGTGAATTGATTGATTTCTTACCCACACTACTGTACCTGTGTCTACCTGGGTTTATTTATTTATTTATTTATTTATCTATTCATTTAGTTTTTATTTATTTATTTATTTATTTATTAATTTATTATTATTTTTTTTACCATTTTCAAGGTGTGATTTTTTTTTATTCTTTATTGAGTCGTTGGTTGTCTCCTCGTCTGTCCAGTGCCTGTCTAATTGTCTCTCCTTGATTGGTGGTTCCAAAGTGTAGTAAAATTGAGTATTATTTTGTATTAGTATTTAGAATTCGATTATTTTCGTCACCACAAGGAATTCGAGCATGTTTAATTGATTATTGTGTGTGTGTGTGTTTGAGTGTTTGTGTGTGTGTGTGTGTGTGTGTGTGTGTGTGTGTGTGTGTGTGTGTGTGTGTAAATTCACTTCATAAATTGATCAGTTTTAACATTTTAACTGGTGCTATTTTACCGTACTTAAGACCAGACTGTTATGAGGTATTTTTTTTATATATGTTTAGATAAATTTCTCCTCAAATCTAGGTTAATGAGGTTAATGCTCTGTCATTATATTATCCATCAGATGAGACTTAACCTAATTAATTTCTTATTTACCTGTGTTTACCTGTAATTTACCTGTTATGTGTTAATGTTAAAATACATATAATACATTTCTTACTGTGTGTATGTTAATGTATCAGTGTTATGGATCATTTATTACGTGGAAATTTACTGTAAATACTTTGTTGTGTTTGACTATCAGTAATAGGTTGTGGTAATTTAATGGATTGAGAATTAAAGCTTAAAATCATCTTTCTTTAATCGGCGTCAAAGGGTTAATTTTTTATATAATAGGAAACAACTATTTTCTTCTTCAGTAAACGATATAATCTCACAGAAAGGGTTATAGACGATTTTTTATGGGGGGGGATGTGTGGTGGTGGTGGTGGTGGGGGTATTATTGGTGGTGGTGGTGGTGGTGGGGGTGTGTGGTGGTGGTGGTGTGTGTGGTGGTGGTGGTGGTGGGGGATGTGTGGTGGTGGTGGTGGTGGGGGTGTGTGGTGGTGGTGGTGGTGGGGGGGGTGTTAAATGATCCCTTCAGTTATTTCTTTCGTTAACTCTTAAAGACCAGTTTTCATTTTCTTTTCCTTATACACACACAGGTGAACTCATCCCGCACGCTGGTTTAAACCTTGGGTCATATTAGGTCAATTTACCTGTGTACGGCCTACGAACTAACTTAACACAGCTCATAGAAACAGTTCAAATTTTCATCCTTATTCTGAGTGTACTTAAGGGTCAATTTTTTATCTCCTCGTTAAGACACAAAGTTACTCGCCATCTTCCACAATCACTATTTTCGACCTTATTCTATAGTGAATTAAAGTTGTTTTTTCTTGTGAACATGGTATGGACTTTACCATTTATCAAATTGTACTTTTGTCCTTATTCTTAGACGACATAGCATTCATTTTTCCTGGTGTTATGGAGACTTTTAAGTCCATCTCCTCTGCAATATATATTTTTACACTTATGCTCTGATGATATAAAGACTCCGTTCCTTTGTGATCTCGATACTAACATTACTTCTCCCGTCGTCAGTACTTTCACTCTTATTCCCTCTGAAGATAGAGTTCATAATCCCGTTTGGTTACGAGAAACTAAGAATTTAACCTCCTCCCCCCTTTATTGAAACAACTTTAATCCTAATGGCTCAATATCATTAAGCTCATTTTTCTGTAGCTGTTTTCATGTGGGTGTTGCGTCACGCGTCTAAGGGGGTGAATATGTAGCAGAATATGTAGTGGAATATATACCTGGCTGAGACCCTGAACGGATCTACATACAATGGAGGTAGCGAGCTGACTCACCTGTGTTACCCAGCATTGAATATGGCGTATTTTTACTCGTTAAATTAAGGTCAGGAATATCTACAGGTAAGCTTAGCTCTGGACCTTACCTGTATGAGAACGCAAGGGGTTTTAGGTGGGATGGGAGAGAATGGGATGGTAATGGGAGGAAGGTGTGTATGTATGTGTGTGTGTGTGTGTGGAGCTAAGTGAGGAATTTACAAACAGATCATTAGCAGGAAATTGAAACAGCTGTGAAACCATATAGGAGAGATGGGAGTTTTGAAGAGTATATTAGTGCCTCATGACCACATGGCACTGTTCCTTGATGACTCATGACTACTGGCTGTTCCTTGATGACTCATGACTACTGGCACTGTTCCTTGATGACTCATGACTACTGGCACTGTTCCTTGATGACTCATGACTACTGGCACTGTTCCTTGATGACTCATGACTACTGGCACTGTTCCTTGATGACTCATGACTACTGGCACTGTTCCTTGATGACTCATGACTACTGGCACTGTTCCTTGATGACTCATGACTACTGGCACTGTTCCTTGATGACTCATGCCTACTGGCTCTGTTCCTTTACACCTCAGGGACATGCAGATGTGTGTTGGTTCATAATACTCGCCCAGGTATTATATAGCTGGCTTCATTATTGTCCCACTTACACAAACAGCCAGGTGTGTGTGTGTGTGTGTGTGTGTGTGTGTGTGTGTGTGTCAAAGGGTGAAACATTACAAATATTTTAACATTGATTCATAAGAGAAATATTTACCTTCTAACACGAAATTTACGTACATAAAGTATATATTGAAAGTCCTTTTACACACACACGCACACGCACACACACGGTCAAATAAGCACAATGCCCAGCCCCACATCACCAGACACACTCTCGCTCTTTTCAAAGCACAAAATTAAGTTGACAGGCAGATATAACGGACATAATGGAGGGAGCTTATAGTACTATAGCGAGGATAACAACTGCTGCTATATTCCTGCCTTTATGTTCAACCAGGATTTATGGCGGCGACTTTTCAATGTATTCATGGATATGTAGACAGACACACGCGCACGTTCATGTAAGCACACGCACACGCTCATGAATAGTCATACTGTACGTAAACATGGGGATAAAAAAACCAACCCAACCACACACACACACACACACACACACACACACACACACACACACACACATCAGAAGGCGTTTATATATTTTTTTTCATATTTTCCAAAGTTATACTTTGGATGATGTTAACTAATAAAATCGACGTAACAATTTGTTATTTTCACAATATATATTATTTTCTTTTTCTCTGTACAATCACAAATGACCTGTAGTGGGCAGAGCATGAAGGGTGAGGGTAATTGTGGGGTGAAAACACGGCGGAAAAATAATTGTATCTATTATATTATAACGCAGTGTATGCGTCCTGGAAGGGGCGATACTACAGTGTATGAGGCCTCGTGAGGAGACCAGCCGCCACACAGTCATCGGGGAGGTCCACCCATGACGGGAGGTCTTCGTCTGGGACCTCCCTCCACCAAGAGAGGTCCGTAGACCATAAAACAGGGGCCTCGTGTGGGTCCTCTTCCTGTGCTTGTGTTTATCAGCTTCTCTCCCCCTCCAAGGACCTAAATCTTTGCCTAAACAACTATACATATTTTCATTATCTCTCTTCTCTTCTCTTCTCTTCTCTTCTCACCAAGTGCTATTCTTTACCCCTGTGTCTCTCTTTCTCACGTTCTCTTTTCCTCTCTCTTTCTCTATCAATTTCTGTCTTTCTCCTCTCTAAATCACCACCTTCCCCCTCTTCATAACACCTCCCTCTCTCTATACCCCTTACTTCCACTTCTCTCTCCCTCCTCCTTCCCTAAACTGTGTGTGTGTGTGTGTGTGTGTGTGTGTGTGTGTGTGGGGTTATAAATTTACCAGTACCATTTAGAAAGTTGACAACCTTTCGGTATATCCTGTCCCAGATGACGTCACATACTCCTGGTCTTATGATTGGTCAGATGTTTTCACTTCAGGGTCCTGTGATTGGTTGGGTGTTCTCGCTTCCTGGACCTGTGATTGGTTAAGTAATCTCACGTCCTGTTCATTGGTCACCTCTGCCTTGAGACTCGCTGCCGCCTGGTTCACCACAATTACCTGTAATACCTGTAAATTGGACTTGTAAATTGTCAGTTTTAAAACGAGAGCTGTCGTGAAAGAGAGAGAGAGAGAGAGAGAGAGGTGGAAGGAGAGGAAGCAGAAGATACACTAATAATAATAATAATGATAATAATGATAATAATAATAATAATAATAATAATAATAATAATAATAATATACACTATAATTACGGCTCTCACTTTGTTATTGTTCGCATCTTACTTAAACCTAATTTGTCCATTAATCTGTATTTATTATATTAGTCATTATAAATTAGTGTAATATGATTCATAACTGTCTACAACACTCCTGATATG
>NW_024745602.1:320000-337500 GCF_018991925.1 Homarus americanus | reverse complement strand
GTGGTGGTGGTAGTTATAATAGTCATGAGTGGTGGTGGTGGTAGTTAATGACAGCTACTATTAACAATAACCTAACCATCAGTAACAGCTAAACAATCACCAAAACAACAAAAGGTTAGAACAAAACAAAAATCCACAATCCCACAATACTAACAAGAATAATTTGTTATCATTTAATCATAACAAGTGTAAATAACATTCCCTAAACACATCATTCATCTTAAAGAATCGTTCATATATAAGCCCACCTCACCTTACTTCACCTCACCTCACCACCTCACCTTCAAGGCAGACCCCAGTTGTATTTACCATAACGTTTGGCGGTAATGTTGGTATTGGTAGCTGACGGTAGCTGGTAAAGCCCTCTGATACCACACCGATACCGCCGCCCCTGGCACCTCCGCCCATCCCACACGCCCAAGGATACATGTGGAAGACGGCTCACCACACGCAAGCTTGGGATGGGGGTGGGGAGGGCTAGGTTATGGGAGGGTAGTGGCTCGGGTCTATCTTGGTGGTGTACTACTGGGTGGCAATCTTCCTCTCACGATATCTCTTTTTGTTTCTCTATCTGGTTATCTTTCACTGTCTTGTTGTTGTTATTGACTGAGGAAGGCTATGGTTGTAATGGTTGTTAGGTCAGTGAGTCGATCTTTTTGTCTTGTAATTTGATATTGAAGTTATTGAGCTAAAACCTTTACAGTTAAATACTTACAATAGGTCATTAAGTTTATTGGTTAGGTTTTTTTAGGTTAGGTTATGTTAAGTTAGGTTAGGTTATGTTAGGTTAGGTTAGGTTAGGTTAGGTTAGGTTAGGTTAGGTTAGGTTAGGTTAAGTTAGGTTAGGTTATGTTAGGTTAGGTTAGGTTAAGTTAGGTTAGGTTAGGTTAGGTTGTTCAGTCGGTGGTGTTCTGTAAGGTATATAGTGTGTGTTACCTCCTGTGTTATTGGATAATTATCTTTCTGTTCCAAGTTGTTCTTTTCATTATTATTATATGTATTAACTCTTCTGTCTCTTATTATTCTCGTTGTTTATTTTATCTTTCCTTGTTTTTTTTATTTATTCTATTTGTTTCTATTTACTTTATCTTGAAATTAATCTCGCACTGTCAGCTCCCATCTACCTGTTGAATAAGGGGTTGTAGGGAAGGAAATGGGGGTGGGGGGGGGGTGTTAGGGGTGAGATGGGGAGGGATTGTGTTAGGGGTGAGATGGAGTAGGGGTGTTGGGGTAAGGAAATAGGTGTGAAATGGGGGTTAGTATTGGGGAGAAAATGGGCGTGAGATAGGAGTGGAGGTATGGGGGAGGAAATGGGCGTGTGGGGGGTTTTAGGGGGAAAAAGGTTACGTGGGTTTATTCCTTGATGACTGTGTGTGTGTGTGTAATAATTGCTTTGTGAAAATCATTACGTATTTCTATATAATAATTGACTGATTATCTTACTTAATGATGAAAGAAAATGCTTGAGAATGTCACCTATACTTATTGTAAACAGTTTAGCGTTACGTCATTACTGAAACACGTCACATTATCGACAGTTGTGTTATAACGAACGAAAGCAATTCCAGTTAACGAAAGATTGCTTAATGGTTTAGGTTAGGTTAGGGTGAAAGAATGTACTTTTAATAGTAAACAGGTGTATATTATTATTAGTAGTAGTAGTAATAGCATGGATGAGATGTCGACTGTCCTCTCTGCTTCGGTCGGCTTTGCTCTGTCAGCGGAACGAGAGCATCGGCCCCAAAGCCGACAAGAGTTGCAGATATTGACTATGAGGCAACAGTCACTGAATGCCGCATAGATCTGCGGCTCAACTAATTCAACACAGCCAGGATAGCTACTTATGTATTAGGATAGTTAATATTAAGGTAATAAAATGGTGGCGAAGGTATGGCTATTGGGGGAGGCTGGAGGCCATAAAAAAGTAGTAGTAGTAGTAGTAATCTGTTCTATTCTTCGCTAAAATAAGATGATGAAATAAGAGAAGCAAGCGTTACCTGCACCTGGGTGATGGGAGCTAAACGGATGTTCCGAATTACATTCTTGTGACGAATTTTGGCGGCGGTCAATTACAGAGGCGGTCGGTCCATCACGTGTTCGGCCTCACCACCACCACCACCAAGGTCCTCTCTCTCTCTCTTTTCTCTCTCTCTCTCTGTGCGTGTCCTAAACTTGTGGTGTGGGTAAGTGTAAGTTGTTGCTTATTGAATTTCTCTCTCATATCGACCACTTGAGATCATGCTTCAGTGGTCTTGTCTCAGCGCTTAGAGGACGGGCGTTTAATACTGTTATATACTTCTTCTTTTTTTCCCTTTTGGGGGGAAATTACCGCCGCAGATGATGATGGTGATGATGGTGATGATGATGGTGATGATCTTGCTATTAATCAAGGGAAGTTCACTGTGCTTTGAGGTTTCACGACCCAATAAAAAATTATAATTAGAAAAAAAAAACTCAGGGAAATATGGGGGAAAAATTAGATCTTGTCTAGGGAATGTTTTTGATATTGAATCTTAGTGAAGTGTGGATCTGTGGGGAAAAAGATTATGATAGAATTCCATTAAGGTTTGGATATTGAGTTGTTGTTGTTAGACATACGGATATACACACACAAACATACTTAGTTAGTTATGCACACACACACACACACACACACACACACACACACACACACACACACACACAACACACATAAGATTATTGAGTCTATGAAGTCCCACATGAGGAAAGAAAATAATAAAAACATACAAAAACACACACCCTCAAAAACAAACACACGGACACACAACCCTACCACCCAGATGACATTGACCATATCGAATAGAAGCGAAAAACTGAGTAGCTTATTTTCTTCTTCTTCTTCTTCTTCTTCTTCTTCTTCTTCTTCTTCTTCTTCTTGTATCAAATCGAAGACAGACTATTGGTGGTGGTCAATCGTTCCCATGGCCAGCAGTGAGTGAGGTGGGTGGTGATAAAGAGCATAATATGGGAAAGTGAGAGAGATGGGGGTTTTGTTATATAGACTAGACGTGTTTTGGTGTGTGATGTAACAGGTGGAGGTTGGTAATTAAGTTTATTGGGGGGGGTTAATAGTGGTGGTGATTGGTGGAGGTAATTGTGATTGTTGGTGATTTAGTGATGGGGGTAATTATTAATATTGTTGAAGAGTGATTAAGTGATTGGTGGAGGTAATTAAGATTGTTACCACACTTTAATGCAGACAAATACCATAACACTTTTCTCAGTTGTATTTCCTGATCATTGTCAATAATTATTTTGCAAAAAAAAAAAATTACCAACCCAAAATCCCTCAGTAAATATAATAATTTCTTCACAGGTAATTATTTTTCGCACCTGTATTTCACTCACTTGTTATTATAGGTTTCATCATCTGTGTTTATTTACCTTCCTTGCACACCTTTTATTGATTATTTTACTCACCTATTCGTCACCCTGAAGCAGTTATTAGCCCGTACGAATGGGTTAGAATGGGTTAAGGGCCTCGTGTGAAGTTTATGGGTGAAGGAAATGGGTGTATCCGGGTGTATTTTAGGATAACGTAATCATGGGGTGTAGTGAGAGGAGAAATTGGTAGCCTTGTGTACATTAGGGTGTATTAGAGAGGCGGGGAGTCGATCTAAAGGCGCCGAAATGATGACACGACATTGACACCACTCACCCAATATATATATATTTTTTTTTACACCTTCTTTACCTGTGTGTGTGGGTAATGACTTCCAGGTGTCAATTTATGAGGTAAATTTTTAGATTAGGTGAGATGGGGAAAGGGAGGAGGTGGGTGAGGGAGGTGGGGGTAGGGAGGTCAGGATGTTGGGGTGAAGGGGTGATACATACATACATACATACATACATACATACATACATACATACATAACACAACTCATGTATTTTTACCTTTCCATTCATTAAATCAAGTTATTGTATAATTTCAAAGTTAATTACATCTGTATACTTAAACCAAAGGTATTTAACCATCCATACATAAACCAAAGGTACTCAGCCTCTCCCACCATACATAAACCAAACTTACTCTATTTACATAAAACCAAAGGTACCCTACTCACCTCACCATACATAAACCAAAGGTACTCACCCCTTCCTTATATACACCAAAGGTACTGCAGTAGAGTAAAAGCTTCCCCCAGAGCGGGTGAACAGCAGGCAGCCCTTAAGGATAAATCTGAAACTAATTTCCTGCCAGGGCATATTGGCACATTTCTGAACATTTGTAAACATTACACGACGGCAGGGCAAGACGTGCTTTTGTTTGGGGTGTTTGGGTGTGGGTGTAGAGGTGTGTGTGTGCAGGGTGAGGGTGTAGAGGTGGGTGTGGTGTGGGGTGTAGAGGTGTGTGTGTGCAGGGTGAGGGTGTAGAGGTGGTGCAGGGTGAGGGTGTAGAGGTGGGTGTGTGCAGGGTGAGGGGTGTAGAGGTGGGTGTGCAGGTGAGGGGTGTAGAGGTGAGTGTGCAGGGTGAGGTGAAGGGTGAGTGGATGTGTGTGTGTGAGTAGGTGTGCTGGTGGTGGGTGGATGGGTTTTAGGTGTGTGGGTGGGGGTGTGTGTGTGTGTGGGTGGGTGGGTGGTTGGTTGGTTGGATGGGTGTTTGTTTGGGTGCTTTGATGGGTGTTTTGTGTTTAGGGTGTGTGTGTGTGTATGTGGGTGGGAGTTAGGTAAGTCAATCTACTCCTGACTGAACTGAAAACCCAAATGAATCGTGAGTCAGACGAGGTATATCTTTACCCTAACTAACTCATCGAAGACCTGAATCATCTGCGAGTCAAAAAAAGTAGCATGATCGAGGTTCTTCCCGTCCGTCATCCCTGCCAGCCCACTCTCAACACACACACACACAATGACACCCGCTGTGATGCCTCGTATAATCCATCATCTGGCCAGTAATTTGCTATCATAAATTTCTCATAATAACCCCTAACATTGGTCCTGAATCAAGTATAAATATTAAAGCCACCATATTTGAGGTTAGGAAGACACTCGGGGTTGTTTTAATTATGTCCCTGACGGAGGATAATCGACCTTATGTATTAGTAGATCCTAAAGGTGGTTTAGTATGTCCTGGTAGGTGTGGGTTACGTGTGATGAATTGGAGTTTGTTTACCCCAGATGTTGATGTAGTATCTTAAGTTTATCTGCTGCTGGATATCAAATTCAAATTCTCTCGGTGTATAAGGAGGTGTATAGATGACGTCAATGGCTGCATAACATAGTGTATTGGTGGTGTACCGTCTGTGGTGGTACCGTTGTGGTAGTGAGGATATTGTGTACCGTCTGTGGTGGAATTGTTATTGTGGTAGTGAAGTTATTTAAATTTTTTAGTGGAATGATATGTTGAAAAGTTGACTATATTAGGTATGATTTCAACTCCTCAACTGTCATCATAATCACGGTGGGGGAGGTGGGGTGGTGTGGAGGAAATTGACTCATAATAGCAGTGATGTTTGGTTTTGGTTCCGCAGTGTTATGGAAATCAAAGTGGAAAAGCAACCAACTAACCAACTAATACAACCAAACCAACCAACACACATACATACATACATACATACATACATACATACATACATACATATATACATACATACATACATACATACATACATACATACATACATACATACATACATACATACATACATACATAAAGGTTGTATCTATGTAATTCCGAAGCATTTATCATAATTTTATTCCTCCATTGGTGGTTGAATAAATCAGTAAAGAGGAAACAAACATGAAATTCTTATTAGTCTCGAGAATTATTATTACCCTTTTTAGGCATTATTAAATTCTGTTAGTATTTACCCTAATTGGTTGTTTGATTGAAAAGATTGAGTCAATTTGAGATGATTGGTGTGTATGTGTTGTATAAATTGACAATGATACACTTCACTAAGGTAGGTGCAATTGCTTTCACTGTTGAGGTGAGTTGCAGGGATGGAAATTGATGAGGTGGTTATTTAGTTATTATCTGGGGTTGTGAATTGATGAATATTAATAAAGGGACATCAATTTAGTTTTCAAGTTGAGGATTTGTATTAATGGAAATTGATGACCATTTATATAGTTATTATTGGGATTGAGAATTGATGGATGTTAATAAAAGAACATCAATTCTCAAGTTAAGAATTGAATGAATAACGGGTTGATGAGTAATTAAAATTGATGAATAATAATATATCATCAATTTCAATTTCAACAGTAATAACATCAATGGAAATAGATTAAGAAATACTAAAATCCATATTAGTGTTATGTTTTCTGAAGACTTTTATATTAGTATCTTAATTCATTGATTCAAAAGGTTTTAAAAGTGATGTAATGACTTGTGTATTTATTTATTTATTTATTTATTTATTTGTTTATGTTCCAATCGAAATGTTTATTATGGCAACCACTCCTTAAATAGACTGGTAATAATTTAACTCCCAGTCGTTAAGTTTGTTTGACATCCAATCGCGTATGACAACCAATCGTCTGTACAACACCTAATCGTCTGTATAACACCTAATCGTTTTATAACACCTAATCGTTTACATGTTACGTTATATTTGAACAGGATTCCGTTCCCATGCACAAAACATTCTTATAATTTATCGTCTATTTTTTTTTTTTGCAATCTGGCGGGCAAGATGTAATACCTGGTCACTGAGGGCTGATTGTTAGGTGTTGGGGAGGACAAACAGCTGTTACCTCTCGTGGCGGTGTGTGGAGATGGAGTAAGGTGGGGTGGGAGTGAGGGGTAGTGTTGGAGGGTGGGAAGGTGTGTTTGGGGAGAATATGTGTGTGTGTTGGGGTAGAGGGGTGTGTGGGGAGAGTAGTGTGTGGGAGGGTAGAGTGTGGGGAAGGGATGGGGTGTTAGGAGGGAGGAAAAGAGGATGAAGGTGGTAGGATGGAAGTAGATAGGAATAGGAGGAGAAGGATGGAGAGATGGAGGAGGAGGAATGAGGAGGATAGGGAGGAAAGAGGATAGGAGGGGAAGGGGAGGAGGAGAGAGGATCAATTCAAGAACGGAATCTTTGTTATTGTTTTCCTACGCCACCAAGAGTCGCGCCGCAAAAACCATAACTACCAATCAAGTGGTGCCAGCAGTAATGAAAAGACCCAATCACAATAAGCACTTCCCTCCCCCGTCTTTACCCTCTCTCCACCCTAACCCTCCCTCGTCTCCTGTCCTCCTCCTCCTCCTACCCCCTTCTCCACCTCTTCTCTCCCTTCTTTTCTCCTTCTTCTCCTCCTTACCCCTTCTCTTCTTCCTCCTCCTCGTATTCAACCCCTCTCTCCACCCCTCCCCTCCCTCCCCTCCTCCACCTTGAATTAAGGGGGAAGGGGGATTTTCACCACTCTGAACCACCGTACATACAACCCCAATTACCCGACTAAGTAGCTCTTCAAACGGATGACGGCAGCGACACCAGAAAAACAAACACCTCCCCCATCCAAAAAAAAAAACATTGGTTGACTATGATTTTTTAAGATTGTTTTATTATTATTGTGTGTGTGTGTGTGTGTGTGTGTATTTCCATGATCCAGAAGCTAACTCGAGGAAGGTGTGTGTGTGTGTGTGTGTGTGTGTGTGTGTGTGTGTGTGTGTTCCAGAGCTAATCGGGAAGGTGTGTGTGTGTGTGTGTGTGTGTGTGTGTGTTTTATTCCCATGATCCAGAAAGCTAACTCGGAAGGTGTGTGTGTGTGTGTGTGTGTGTGTGTGTGTGTGTGTGTGTGTGTGTGTTTAAGCTTCCCATCCTTTCCGTCCGGCCGTTTATATTGTTGTGATCTGTTTTTGTCTTGCGTGTCTTCTTCCGGCCGGTTGTGGTTTTTACCGTGGGTGACCGGATAAACCAGTTAAAGCTCAGCCGGTTAATCAAAGTAGTTTCCTGTCATCCGGGATATATATATATATATATTTTTTTACAGGAGTGAGTAAAAAAATATTTATTGGGTGTTGCTGCTGTTCGTTTCGTTTGGTGTGGGAGTTGTTGGCTCAAAAAAAATCACTGTAAGGTTGTTTGTATTTTTAGTTATTGACTAAAAAATCACTGTAATGTTAATATTTTCTAGTTATTGGCTCAAAAAATCACTGTAATGTTAACCTGAACTTGTAATATGTGGATGATGTTAACTTACGAGATTACAGCCACACTATTAATGGTTTGTGGTTACATACAGGTACTAACTACCGTATCATAGCACCTGTGAGAGCCTGTGAACTCACCTGGCTCTCACCGTGTGCTACAGTGTATTAGTTTTTGTTTCGTGTTGCGGTTTTTTTTTTTGAGTGATGGCCATACCGTAGGTCGTGGCCACACCGCAGGTCCTGGCCATACCGCATGTACTGGCCACACTGCAGGTACTGGCCACACTGCAGAGTCCTGGTCATTGGTTCGGAGGTAAAATGACTTGGGACTCAGATTTATAGGGAAGGAATGACTTGGATTCACCTGAAGATTTGATGTTTCAGTTTGTTTCACCTGGTGATTAAGTATCATAACTCTAACCTAACTCTAACGTAATCTAACCTAACCATCCTGACCATTCTAACCCTAACCCAACCATTCTAACCTAACTTAACCTAATCTAACTTAATTTAACTAACCTAACTTAACCTAGCTGTAACCTAACTTAACCGAAAACCCCAGGTAGCGTTAGGGTGTTTAATCATCAGGTGAAATAATCTGGGTTAGGTTTGGTTTATATTGAACCTGTAACGCAAATGTCCGGTGACGCAAATGTCCAGTGACACAAATGTCCAGTGACGCAAATGTCCAGTGACGCAAATGACCTAGAACAAACTTACAACAATTCTAAAGATGAGTTACAGTGTTTGCTCTGAGAGGAGTTTGAGAGTATTTATGAAAACTTTGAAATAATAACAAAACCTGTAGGAATGAAAAAAGAAAAAGAAATATGAAGAAAAGTGGAGAAAAAATGAAAAGAAAAAAATAAGACAAAAGACCTCAAGATGAAAAACGATAACAGCAGACAGGTAGACAAAGAAGACCCAGAAATCTTCCACAGGTAAATACAGGTAAACTTTAACAACCACAACATCCCATCCAGATTCCCATTACCCAATAGACCAATTACTTCTGTATTTCTTAACCACCATCATCGTCGTTGTCTTGACTACCCAGCCAGCCAACAGGTAGGCAGTTCACGTTTCTCGATTCCCAGAGATTCCGCACGTTAAATTTTCTCGCTAATTGGTGATGTGAGAACGTATCTAACCGACTCGTTTAAGCTATGACACAAATGAAAAAATATGGCACCCCAGAAATTGCTTTTAATAGACTCGAGTCGCGGGAAAAAAATTAAACTAGAGCAGGGAGAAAACCTTAACTAGAGCCGGGAAAAAATTTTAAAGTAGAGCCGGGGAAAAAATTTAAACTAGAGCCGGGAAAAAACTTAAAGTAGTGCCGGGAAAAAACTTAAACTAGAGCCGGGAAAAAACCTTAAACTAGAGCTGAGGAAAAAATCTTAAACTAGAGCTGGGGAAAAAACCTTAAACCAAAGTCAGGGGAAAAAACCTTAAACCAAAGTCAGGGAAAAAAAACCTTAAACCAGACGCACTCTAGACGCACTCTAAATTCTCTCGTGACTCTTACGACAGATTTTTTCTCCCCCAAATTACTTTGTTGATGATTTAGGAACAAACTAACAGACGCACTTTAACTCTTACGACATTGGTGGTTATTTATGGCGTCGATATTTAACACAGATTCTATCGCAAATTTTTATATATTTGTATTTTTTTATTTTTTTATTTGTTTTATTTTTTAATCCTCTTTATCTCAGAGTAATTGTTTAGAGGAGAGAACAGTGACCCCATACTAAGCTTATCCGTCTACCTGTGTGTGTGTGTGTGTGTGTGTGTGTGTGTGTGTGTGTGTGTGTGTGTGTGTGTGTGTGTGTGTGTCTGTCCTGTTTATGTTTTTTATTTTATTTTATTTTATTTTTCATTTTTTAGAGGGTGGGGGGAGGTGTAGGGGGAGGGGAGGGGGTGTAGGGGGAGGGGGGTGCAAGGTGATAGGTTAGGTGAGTTGTATATTAGTCCCATTAGACCCCAAACTAATCATTTATATTGGGGTCCAGTCCTAATGGGCCCCTAGTTCTTATGATTCCTAGTCTAAATGGGACCGATTACTGAAGCCTTAATACCTTGAGTACTATCCCTGGTACCAGCTGCCCCTTGAGTACTAACTTTGTACCAGTTCCTCCTTGAGTACTATCCTTGTACTAGCTGCCCCTGAGTTCTACCCAAGCTTAGTTTTAGGTGAATAGGGGGCCAGTTAATGAAGTCTTATTGGAATGGTACCTTATATTAAAGAGGCTTTTGGCTTATTAACAATGTGATGATGATGACGATGATGATGATTATGATGTGATGATGATAATGTTACTAAGGATTGATGATGATGATAGTGATGTCTCGTAATGTATTAAGTATTAAAATATTACACCATGGCCTTCACCACCACTATCACCTGAGTACTATCACCTGAGTACTATCACCTGAGTACAATCACCTGAGTACTATCACCTGAATACTATCACCTGAGTACTATCACCTGAGTACTATCACCTGAGTACTATCACCTGAGTACAATCACCTGAGTACTATCACCTGAGTACTATCACCTGATGACTACACCAATAACACCAAAACCACAACCAAGATTTTCCTACTGTTTTAATCGACTCCATTACTGTTGATGTGTGTTTGTGTGTCTGTCTGAGTGATGTGTGTCTTGTGGTTGAATGTTTGTGTGTGTGTGGGGAGGGAGAGTTGTTTACCGGTTGGACTTAATATCATACACACACATATATATATCATAAATACATATATACGTCACATACACACACACACACACACACACACACACACACACACACACACACACACACTCACACACACACACACACACACATCTCTTTAAGTCAGTCATTAAATAAAAAACAAACTAAATCCCACTCAAGTTATATCGTGGATGAGAAGCAAGGGAACTCATTCTCCCCGACGGCCAACAACTCTTGATTGAAAATATCCGGTTGAATATATTGAGTTGAAAAATATGCGGTTGGACAGGTTAGATGTATATATCCTAGTATTAATGTATACGGTCGAGGGACATCCAGCTTTGAGGAGTTTGTGGTTTATTGTATCCGGCTACAGTAATACGGTTAATATATCCGGGTTTGAGAATTTCCAGTAAGAAATCTGAAAAAAATTATTTCTGTTAATAGCATCCGGTTAGAAAATTTCCTGTTAAACACACACACACACACACACTCATTTAAAATTAAAAGGTTAAAAATATAGTCCGCTTATATCACCCTCCCCCCGCCTCACCCTACCTCCCCCCTCCTCACCCTACCTCCCCCCTCCTCACCCTACCTCCCCCTCCTCCCCTACCTCCCCCCTCCTCACCCCCTACACTCCCCCCTCCTCCTTCCCCTCCCCCCTCCTCCTTCCCCCCCTCCCCCCTCCCCTCACCCCCTACCTCCCCCCGCCTCACCCTACCTCCCCCCTCCTCACCCTACCTCCCCCCTCCTCACCCTACCTCCCCCTCAACAAAAATGCGGTTCGTAAAAATAAACTTTAATAATAATTTTTTTATCAATGATTTAAGCGATTAATGGAGATTAAATGGCGGCTGTTCTTCATCCACTCTCTCCCCTTACCCCCCTCCCCTTCGTTCCCCCTCCTTCTTCCTCCTTGCTTCCATCTCCCTTCCTTCCCTTATCCCTCTCCCCCTTCTCTCTCTCTCATCACGTACAATTGTTGGTAATTAATCAAATCACCTCATCGTTACAATCCTTCACACTTATTCTCCTCACCTCGTTGTCTATGACGGGAGGGGGGTGGTCTTCACGTGTTTTGGCGAGGTTGTAGGTATGTGTGTGTGTGTGTGTGTGTGTGTGTGTGTGTGTGTGTGTGTGTGTAATTTTTTGAGATTGTTTTGTAATTTATAGAGTGGATAGAGAGAGAGAGAGAGAGAGAGAAAGAGAGAGAGAGAGAGGGAGCTAATTTAAGATAGGCTATTTGGGTTAGAGGTAAGGTTGCTTCTTAGGATTAGAGTTAGGTTAGGTTGAGTTAGGTTAAGAGGACGGATTCGGAGTTTTAGTTAGGTTTTAAGACCCGTAGTGTTCGTGGCACTTCACCAACACACACACACCTTGAGACTATGAGCCCTCTTCCCTCCCCTCCTCTACCCATCCCCTCTACCCCCCATCTCCTACACCCCTCTAAACTCTCAGTGCTTCCAGGAGCAATTCTCTCTGGCTGATGGCTGCCGTACCTGAGATGTTTCCTTCCGCTTCCTCACACACACACACACACACACACACACACACACACACGTGATACAGTGAGTCATTATCAATCAAGTTGTCTCATTTAAGAGATAATTGCCGATAACTACCTCCAGGGTCGTTTATATCATCAATAGTTGTGATTATTGTGCTTTGTGTGTGTGTGTGTGTGTGTGTGTGTGTGTGTGTGTGTGTGTGTGTGTGTATAATGTTATATTTTATTATCTCATAAGAACATATATCCATCATACACGGATATAGACGTCACATTATACGTACATTAGTATACTAGTTATCATTGTAAACTCACACTAACCATACTTACTGACATACCGACACACACACACACACACACACACACACACACACACCTGGGGAGAAGATGGGGATACGTGTAATATGGATGGGAAGGGAAGGGGAGAGAACAACCCCTTCCCTTCCTCTTTATTCTCCCTCCCGGTCCCTCCCCTTCCCTCCCCTCACCTGCACAGTAATGACAACAAAATAGCAATATTATCATGCCCACTAGTAGCACCCCTGACGAGGCTATTACCGGGTTATGAAAGACGATCACCCTATTTAAAATCCTAGTTAGCTTTCAAACGACCCCCTTAATTACCATATACCACAAACGACCCACAGTGTAGGTAGTGGTATAGTTCACCCCTATTGGACCTTGTTGGAGAGGCTATAATGGCTTGATGATAATGGGTGGGGCAATTATATCCAGTATCTATCATTGTTCTTCATAGATATCAACAGATCACATAAAGTTGGCAACCCTCATGTTTATAATCATCTTAACTACACTCGGTTACATTAATCTATATTGTAACTGCGGTTTTTTTTTTATTTATCTTAATTTCTCTTTCCTTCTACAAGTTCGGATGATAAGTACAATTTATAGAGTGCGTTCTGTTTATAGTGAAAAGTGCGTTCTATATATAGTGAAAAGTGCGTTCTGTATATAGTGAAAAGTGCGTTCTGTTTATAGTGAAAAGTGCGTTCTGTATATAGTGAACAATGGGTTGTGTAATAAAGATGTTTCTTTATAAAGTGTGTTTATGGATTTTGTTTTTTTAACTGTAGATGGTATATGAATAGGTTTAATTTTTTAGAGGTTTATTGTTTTAATTTAAGAGATTCGGTTAAAGGGAAGGTGGTTCACTTAATCGGGGTGTTACTGTACGGTTGAGGGGCCCCCTAGGGAGTCTTAGATGGTCCCAAGACGAGTGAGAGAGAGAGAGAAAGAAGGGGTAGGTAGGAAAGGGGGGAAAATAGATGTAGAGGTGAAGGACAATGAAGAAGAAGAATTTACTAAAGATAATTAACCCTAAGTTGTTTATTTTCTTCTTGGCAAAGGAAACATAAACAAACTGTGAGCAACCAACCCGCTGTGTCAGACTTATTGAAAAGAGGTTTACATCTGTGTGTGTGTGTGTGTGTGTGTGTGTGTGTGTGTGTGTATTTTTTTCTTTAGATGTAATAATGGATTCAGAGTGCATCACGGTGGCCACTCGCAGGTATACATTAGGATGGTAGGTGATATATCTCGTTTCGTGTGATGGTTAGTATGCCGGTGTCACTGTGGCCTGGTGATGACCCTCTTCTTCATCTATATGTACCGCCGCTACTCTGTAATTGTGATATATGATATAGAAATCCATATATAAGTAGTTCTATGTGTGTTTTTATTTCTATCTGTTAGGTATTGTATACATTTACCTTTGTATATACACAGGTAAAATATTAACGACAGGTATATGTACTTGCAGGTATATATACTATTTATATGTTTGTGTTAAGTGTTTTACATATACCTTTACATATACAGGTAAATATGTACTTACACCTATACCTATACTGTTGTTTCTGATTAAAATATTTTGAATTTAATGTAGATATACCTGACATAAGTAAATATATTTGAATTTACCTGATCACATATATACCTGTACGTTAATGAGCTCACTTGACCTCCTTAATTTACTTGTCCACATATATACACACCTGTACTTTAATTACCTCACGTGACTCCCCTAAAAGTAATTCAGTCAGTTTGTTTTAGGATCGTGGTGTTATATTACTGACTGACTGACTGACTGATTGCGTTATTTTCCACACGGGGGATTTCTTTTCTTCTTCAAATATATCTAATTAAGTATGTTGCAAGGAGTCACTGTTTATTCAAATTAAATCACTTCCAATCTTTATTCCTCTCATTTCTGTCTTTCCTATCGTATTGGTAGTAGGCGTGCTGTTGATAATGGTTGTGGTGGTGATATTGGGTAGTGTGGAGGTAGTAGTAGTAGTAGTAGTAGTAGTAGTAGTAGTAGTAGTAAGAAATGACGGGGATAATAGATGACTGGTCCCTTTCTCAGCCAATCATTACCACCACATCGTCACCATCTTCCAGGGACGGGCGGGGGCAGCGAGCCAGACCTTTCACCACTATTATTAATTGTCCATAATTGCCAAAGTTTAAGCCATTATTCATTGATGGATCCTGGGAAAAATACCCTCGGATTTTTGCCCCTAATTTTTCCTCTCTTTCTTTGGATTTCTGCCCATTATTTTTCCTCTTGCCCATTATTTTTTCCTGGATTCTTTTCATTGATTCTTGTCCATTAATTTCCTCTTTTTTCCTATTTCTTCATATTTTCTAGAATAATAGGACTTTCCGTAATACCAGTTTTCCTTATTTTCCCTCCTTTTTTTTTACTTTTCCTAAACTCATGATTTTCCTTACATATAGGAAATTTTTATAACAATATTTTCCTATTTTCCATAACATCTTAAGTTCTTAAGTTGCTCAGTTCTCAGTTTTCTTGGGACAATTTTACTGTTTTTTCAAGTCTTTATTTTTCTTTTACTTTAGGCTGATTTTTCAAGACTAATCTGATGAATGGTTTTTCTTGTCTTAAAATTATTTCATTATTTATTTATTTATTTATTTATTTTTTATTTTTTATTTATTTTTTATTTTTTTATTTATTTTTTATTTTTTTAGGACATCTGGATTAGTTATATTTTGGTTCTGGTCTTTGGTGTTAGATTGTCTCCTTAAGTAACTGTCAGGTAGAGGTGGTAATTAAGATGATTACCTGGAAATTACCTGGATACTGTTAAAGTGGAAGAGAGAGACACAGACAAAGACAGACAGACAGAGACAGACAAAGACAGAGAGAGACAGAAGGAGAAAGAGACAGAGACTGAGAGAAAGAGAGAGAGAGAGAGAGAGAGAGAGAGAGAGAGAGAGAGAGAGAGAGAGAGAGAGAGAGAGAGAGAGAGAGAGAGAGAGAGAGAGAGCCTGTGCAGGAATCTATTAACAACGCTCCCCCTCCATTTGTTGCACCGCTTGTTAACGCTCTGCCGGATTGTTGCCTTCATCAATAACAATTGTTGGTAACGTTGACAGGATGTTCAGAAATGGTGCGTTATTCTCTCTGCTTTCTGGTGATCCACGGGCGGAACCTAGGTGAAGGGGGCGGGAGGAACGTAGGTGATGGGGCGGGAGGAACGTAGGTGATGGGGTGGAACATAGGTGAAAAGGACAGAGGGAACTTAGGTGAAGGGGCGAAGGGTGGAACGTAGGTGAAAGGTAATAGCTGGTTAAGGTATCATAGGTGAACAGGTAATGAGTGTTAAGGTACAAACAGGTGAGGGAAGACAGGTGTGTTAGGTGAAGTAATGACGGGGCAGCATTTAGGTGAAGGACCGCGTGGTATGTATGTATGTATGTATGTATGTATGTATGTATAAATAAGTGAAATTAATTAACACTACACATATACATTAGATTTATAGAACCACTTAGTATGTCACAGGAAAACAAAAATTGTCAAACTCGTTAATATATTGTGAAGAAAAAAAACCCTCAATTTAAGAGATAATGAATCAGTCTGAACCCCGATAACGGAACCCGGGTTTATGAACGAGTCCTGTTGTCACCTATGTGTGGATGTGCTCACGAACACCTCATTATGACACGCCTCTTGTGAGTTATGGGAGGAATGTATTTATTTGCTTTTATACAACAGTGTGGGGTGTTTTTGACTTAATGGAACTGATGAGTGTGGGGGGAGTTGTGTGTGGGGTTATGTGTGTGTGTGTGTGTGTGTGATGACAGAGGAGAGAGAGAGATTTTAAGATCTATATATTAGAGGTTACCCACTTACACACACACACACACATGCACTCCACACACACACACACACACTCACACACACACACACACACACACACACACACACACACACACACACACACACACACACACACAACATATCATTCAACTCGGTGATGACTTGGCTTCTCACTGAGGAAGACGGTCGCCAATAATAAATTTCTTGTCAAACGTTATTATAATTTGCAGAACGATTATTACCTACGTTGAGAAATGACTCGAGTCCGGCATGTGTGGTAGTTAAGGGGGTAATGGGGTGAGGAAGGGGTAGGGGGAGTTGGTTTACGGGTGAAGGTGAGGGTGGGGGTTGATTTAAGGGGGAAAGTAGTTATAAAAGGGGACTTAAGGGCTGATGGGTTAAGAAAGGGGATTAATAGGGTAAGTTATATACTGTACTAAGAGGTAAAGGTAGTTGTGTATGTGTGTGTGTGTGTGTGTGTGTGAGTGAGTGAAACGTACGTGTGATTAAATATTTGTGGAAGTTTGTAAGTATAAGTATAAAGATAAGTATTTGTGTGTGTGTATATGTATGTATGTATGAATGTATGTATTTATGTATGTGTGTATGTATGTGTGTATGTATGTGTGGTGCGTCTGCGTGTGTATGTGTGTAGGTCACGTTTCTGACAAGCCAGCAGCTTCACGGTGAACCGCCAAGCTATTACCAGCAATATGTAATTTCTCCCTCACATTAGGTACGAAAACACCCGCTTTCCTCCCCAGGGTGATTATTGGCCTCACTGCCCTGGAGAAATGATACTGTCTAAAATAACCTTATTGAGAGTCATTCGCCTCTCTCTCTCTCGCGTTTATACCTCAGGCAATTAGTTATTAAGAAGAAAAGAGGATCATGCAAGGTGTACTTCCCTCCCTCCACTCCTTCCCTTTCCCTCCTTTCCTTTCTCTCTCTCAAGCATGATGTACTCTCACCCTTCCTTCCTTCCCACCCTCCTACTTCCCTTCCTTCTCCCTCTCCCT
>NW_024745602.1:272500-315000 GCF_018991925.1 Homarus americanus | reverse complement strand
ATGGATCCGGGTATTACTGAATCCATTACTACATTTAAACACTGGTGCACATCAGCTGCATCTCAACTGTGTAAATATAACAACATTTAAAAGGTGTCTCTTACTCGTGTGTTTGTCTGTGTGTGTGTTGGACTATCTCTAGGTCGTTTGTCTCTCTCTCTCTCTTTATCTCTAGCTATTTGTCTGTCAGTCAGTCAATCCGTGTCTTTGTCTGTCACTGTCACTCTCTTCTGTCCTATTTTCTCTCTCTCTCTCTCTCTCTCTCTCTCTCTCTCTCTCTCTCTCTTCTTCGCCAGATTTTCAAAGAATTTTACCAAAGTTGATAAAATACACAATGGTATTCTGAAATTACACAATAACATTCGGCAACTACGTAAAGGACCTAAGACTTGTACCTGGATAATTGTGTGTGTGTGTGTGTGTGTGTGTGTGTGTGTGTGTGTGTGTGTGTGTGTGTATTTAAAGTATTTTGTTTAACTTCATAGGTAAAAAAAGTATAATATGTGATGTTTTAATAACTGTCAAATTGTCTTATAATATTTTGATAATGTTGAGTGTATGTATGTATGTATGTATGTATGTATGTATGTATGTACTGTATGTATGTATGTATGTACTGTATGTATGTTCACGCACCAGGTATAACAACCACCACACACCCAGACTCACAGCTTGACTAATTACTGACAAGAAAATTTAACACTACTGAGGGGAAGAAAAACACTTTAGAGAATTAAGCTATAAAATACATAGTTGTAACAGGTAGTTCTAAAGGGGTATAATTAGTACAGGTATTACAGGTGAGTTTTATGGGTGCAAAAGCATGGTAAGGTGGTGTAGTATGAGGCTCAGGTGTGGTGATTATATACCTGTGTTTACCTGGTTTAATATGATTATCTACCTGTATTTATCTGGTTTAATATGATTGTCTACCTGTATTTACCCGGTTTATTATGATTATCTACCTGTATTTATCTGGTTTAATATGATTATCTACCTGGACTTACCTGATTTAATACAATGGGAAGTTAATGTTCTCTTCAAGTAGTGTAGGGTTTATGTTGGTGGTTTAATTTAACATGTCTGGTAATAGGTGTTAGTTTTAGATGTAGAAAGTGTGATATTTTGAGTGGGTTAAGTCTTATGTTAATTTACCAGGCTAAATTATATAAAAGGAAGGTTAATAGTCTCTCTCAGAATTGTGTTTATGTCGGAAATTTAACATATTTATCAACATATGTCAGCAGATGTTATTTTGTAGACGAGAAATTTATCGAATAATTCTCGGTAAATTATAAAACAGGATGTTAACTCCTCTGTAAGATTGATTTATATATGACGAATTTAACATATCTGTCGAGTCATGTTAGCAGCTGTTAAATTTAGAAGGTTAAAAAAATTACATCTTTGTTAGATTAGTTTTTACCCCAGAGCAGCAGAAAGTAATACAGTGGAATGTTAACTCACCCAGAACGTGTGTGTGTGTGTGTGTGTTGACGCTGCAAGTTTTAACAAATCTGACAACGCCTAATTGCTAATTGACACAGGTAGAGTCTTTTGTATTTCTTCGCTATATTATCCAGGTGTGACGGAAGCTCTCTGTTAAGAAATAAAAACGTATGAGCTGATATATTGTAGTGTGTGTGTGTGTGTGTGTGTGTGTGTGTGTGTGTGTGTGTGTGCCTTTAAGCTAAGCATATACCTGTATTGGAAAGTGTTGCAGTAATGTTTCGCAACCAATCAAAACCTGAGAAATGATCAATTCTTATTCTCTCATTGCCTCTCACAATTCCTCTTTACGGAGCAATGCTGAAATCGCTCTAGATTGCTACTACTAATACGCATAAAGTCTGACCACACACACACACACACACACACACACACACACACACACACACACACACACACACACACACACACACACAAGGGGCTGCTATATGTAACAATTTCAATTTTATTTTTTTTTTCTATTCTGAGACATTTTAAATTGTTGTTCTGAATGCTCGGTGCAATATATAAATAAATTGCTGTGACTGTTGGTGTTGAATGGTCGGTACAGTAGGTAAGAATCTTTCCTTCCCTCCCTTCCTCCTCCCTCCTTCCCTCCCTCCCCTCCCCTCCCCTCCCCCTAACCTCCCCGTTGGTGCCCCCAATATACGATAACTCACCCAGGAACTTGAGTTAAAAGCCACGTTTATGCCAGGTAAATGATCCCAGACTTCCACAAATTACAGGTGTGTGGAGGACGCAATGACAGAGGTGTGAGAGAAGGGGAGGGGAGGGGAGGAGGAGGTTGGTGGTGTTAGCTAAATGTCTTTGCTTTGATGTTTAGGTTGATGTTATTAGACCGTTCATGTGTGTGGGTGTGTGTGTGTGTGTGTGTGTGTGTGTGTGTGTAAAGTAATTCTTGATAGTGTCTGGTGTTGTCTGTTGATCGGTTAGGTTAGTGTGGCTGTCTGTGTGAACGTTTCTCTTGATGCATTTGTTAATATAATTGTGAATGTTTCAATTTATTACTTGGTTAATATATTTGCCTGATAGATAGATAGATTAGATAGATAGATATATATATATAGAGAGAGAGAGAGAGAGAGAGAGAGAGAGAGAAATATACCAGGAAGAAAATAAAGCCAGACCTACATTCATACAACCATTAACCACACCTTACGTCTCATCCTCCCTCCCCTTTTCCTTCCTTCCTTCCGCTCTCCCTTCTTTCCCACCCATCTACCCCTCCTACCCCCCCTCCTCCCATCCCCCCTCCTCCCACCCATCAACCCCCACTTCCTATCCATCTACTACCCCCACCTCCCACATTACCCGTCCATCACACCATATAATCTACCTGTACCGGATCAACAACCTGTCTATGGGTTCAGGTATGTAAGGCAAAAGGTATCGAATACTTCTCTTTCTCCCCTTTTCTCCCACCGCAAAGTAGGTGGAATCAGGGGGTTTGGATCCTATAAGGCGACGTTAAAACAGATTCAGAAGCCACTCAGAAGGTGTTTGGGATTTTACAGTGGTCAGATCCTATGGTAGTTTGGTTCCTGTGCTGCTGTTTAGTGCTGATTGTATGGGTGGTGGGGGTCGTTCCTCCTCACGCCTTCCTGGTTCTATAAAAGGATGGTCAAGGATTCATAAGCTAGTGGATGGTTGGGTGGTTGGTTTGGCTGCCTTGATTTTTATGTTTTTTTATTATTTTTTGGTTAGTTGACGATGGTGTTATGTAAGGTTGTGTGTATATGGGGTAAGTTCCATCAGCCTACTACTACTATTACTACCACTATTCCTTCCACTACCACTATCACTGTTTCTCCCATTAAACCACCACTATTCTCACCCCCCACTACCACCACCACCATCCCCCTGTACAACAATTCCTCACTATCAACACTACCACTATTTCTTCCATCACCACCACTAACCACCACCTCTACCACCCCCTCTACCACCACCACCACCTCTCCCACCATCACTACCACCCCCTCTACCACCACCACCACCTCTACCACCATCACTACTACCCCCTCTACCACCACCACCACCTCTACCACCCCATTTTCATACCCGGTCTTGGTAATCTTTAGTGCCTTGGGAATTACTTGAAAGAGGAAGTCATTGATGGCAGTTTATTGTCATTTATAATTTGTTTTAGTTTTAATTTGTGTGTTTTATTAGTCCATTGGAGAGAGAGAGAGAGAGAGAGAGAGAGAGAGAGAGAGAGAGAGAGAGAGAGAGAGTCTAGACTTTATGTACTATAGTGAAAATCTATCATATGTAAGGCGCATCAGGACTTTCATGAAAATACTACTACTACTACTACTACTACTACTACTACTACTACTACTACTACTTTTTTTATGGCCTCCAGCCTCCCCCAATAGCCACACCTTCGCCACCATTTTATTACCTTAATATTAAATATCGTAATACAACAGTAGCTACCCTGTCTGTGTTGAGTTAGTTGAGCCGCAGATCTATGCGGCATTCAGTGACTGTTGCCTCATAGTCAATATCTGCAACTGTTGTCGGCTTTGGGGCCGATGCTCTCGTTCCTCTTCAGCTGCTACTACTACTAATACTACCACCACCACACTTGTGTAACACGGAATTAGGGACACAGTGGTCAAAACCTCTCTCTCACACAGGTAATCAGACCTACCTGTATTCATCTCAAAACCTTTCGGGAGCATCAAAGGCGTATATCCATTTTGGTGATCAGATAGGTTGAGCCCCCAGGCGAGGATGGGATAAATTAGTCCCTATCTACCTGGTAATTAAGGGTCATTTTCCCACTGGTTTCCTCTCTCTCTCTCTCTCACGTGAAAAACTCCTTCTGTGGTTTTTATTGAGTAATTGATGAAGATTTTGTGCGGTGTTTCCATCGTCACTTATTCCCGTCGGAGTATTTGATGTGTGTGTGTGTGTGTGTGTGTGTGTGTGTGTGTTTGAAGGGAGTCACGACTTTGAAGGAATGTTGCCCGGGTTAGATAATTTGGGTATAGCATTTGGGTATTTATATAGTATTAAGGTACATTTTAACAATCTATTTAAGAAGGTCTATATTTATGGCGAGTGTGTGTGTGTGTGTGTGTGTGTGTGTGTGTATGTGTGTGTGTGTGTTGGCCGGAATGTCTAGAAGTTTTCCATTATTAATACACTAATACTTGTCCTCAGTGCTACATGACTCTACCAACAACAACAACAATAACACCAACAACAACAATAATAACAACAACAACAATAACAGCAACAATAACAACAACAATAACAGCAACAATAACAACATCAACATAAATAACATCAACAACAACAACAACAATAACGGATATTTACCCCCTAAAGGGTTAAATCACTCACAATAAACCAATAAACGATACAATACTTACCTTTACCTGTCCAAATCACCCGATAAAATAACCAAACCAGCCAATTAACCAATCAGAGAAAATTGATTCGTCCCACACCTTCACACAATCAGATATGCAAATTACCACCTCTCCTCTCCTCTTCCCCTTTAATAAACAGGTACAAAAAGTAATGAGTAAGAGTAGTAAGTAGTAAAGTAAGCCGGTACTATGGTGCTGTTACTGCCTTCTTTACTCACCTCATAATTACCATCTCATTACCATACTTAATTGCTGTAATTTGCCGTCACCTGATCATTAAGTCATTACCGGCGCCACCCTTGGGCCAGGTAACCTCTCACCAATTAATTTAAATCAAACTGCATGCAATCATAAGATCTAAATTATAATGTGTTTTTTTTTGGTGTGTGTGAGTTTTTTTTTTTTTTGAGGAGAGGAATCCACTGTGCAGGGTGGATGTGAGGGGAGGGAGGGAGGGGTGAGGGAGAGGGAAGTGAAGCAGAGAGGGAGATAGGGGATGAAAGGGGCTGGACAACGGGAGGGGGCGGAGAGAGAGAGAGAGAGAGAGAGAGAGAGAGATATCAGTTGAAGGAAGTTTTAGGTTGTGTTAAAAATCTAAGGAAAAGGTGTGTGTGTGTGTGTGTGTGTTAATGACTACTTCTAAATTGAACTTTCTGTTTTAAAAGTTTACAAAGTTTGAGGAGATTTTTTTTCCCTCGGTTTAGTGGAGGAAAGAGAAAAGGAATTTTTCTAAATACTATCATTCAATAACCACCGTAAGTACTATACCATAACCCCCTACCACAACTACTAGCAATCTTCTACCACAACAACCTACCACAACCTGAGTCTCTCCTACCTCCACTAACCCAACTCCCCCTCCTCCTATCACCACTACCACTACCCCCCTCCTCCCACCACTGCTACCACTACTCCCCTCCTCCCACCACTACCCCCCTCCTACCACCACTACCCCCCTTCCGACCACGACTACCCCCCTCCTCCCACCACTACTACCACTACTCATTCATCGGTGGCCAGACGATACCTGTGCACTATAATTTGAATACCTATGAATATTAAACAGGTATTTTCGTGGCCAATGAGTAACCACGGCCGAGTTACCTTCCTAATGGGCAATACGTCGTTGGACCGCTAATGGTTAATGGGTAGTTGGCAATGGTGATTAGGTTAGTTTGTCTTTTATGGGGGTGTTATTTGTGTAGTTTATAAGAGAGTAGAGGGGAGATTATGGTGTGTGTGTGTGTGTGTGTGTGTGTGTGTGTGTGTGTGTGTGTGTGTGTGTGTGTTTTTTCTCCACAGAGAGAGTCCTCCACCTCCACGTGAGATACAGTCCTCCATCACCCTCCACGTGAGATACAGTCCCTCCATCACCCCTCCACGTGAGATACAGTCCCTCCATCACCCCTCCACGTGAGATACAGTCCCTCCATCACCCCTCCACGTGAGATACAGTCCCTCCATCACCCCTCCACGTGAGATACAGTCCCTCCATCACCCCTCCATGTGAGATACAGTCCCTCCATCACCCCTCCACACATGGTAGTAAATTCATCTTATTTACCTTGTATAAAGTAGAAAGTCGTATGTACATTATATAGTCAATTTGAATCAAAATCACCTTCCTATATCAAAATAAATAGCCAAATAGCACATAAATAGCCAACCACTATCGACTCACCTTTTCAATATGAAATTAAAACACCTGATGCTAATACCGTAACGAGAGAGAGAGAGAGAGAGAGAGAGAGAGAGAGAGAGAGAGATATTCCCATAAACCTCTTCAGTAACCACAATGAACGATAAAATACCACCTGGCAATTCATTAAGCGAGCAACTGGCTCATCTGCAAACACTTACCTGACAACTCCATTCTCGCCTTCCCTCCCGATTATACGATTAACTGGTGGGATTAACTGGTGGGATTAACTGGTGGGATTAACTGGTGGGATTATCTAGTACATAAGGTTGATTTAATTTTTTTTGTGGTGTACAGGTAAGGTGTGAGTATTTTTGGTGGTCCATTTATATCACCTTGTAAATTACAGGTGAGGTGTTGAGGTGAGTACAGGTGTATGGGTTGGAATGGGTCGTGGGTGCTGCTAGAGGCGGGGGTGATGTATAGATTAACACGTGGGTTTTGGGCGTTGTGGGTTGTTTTATTTATTAGATAATTAGGTATAAGGTGTAGGTTAGGTTTGGTTAGGTTTGGTTAGGTTTGGTTTGGTTTGGTTTGGTTAGGTTAGGTTAGGTTAGGTTAGGTTAGGTTAGGTTAGGTTAGGATAAATGATCCAGTTTATATGTGTTACTCTATGATTATGTAAAGTATAAGCTACTTTACACCTGACACGTTAAGTAAGGAGCTACTTTTATGTGTTTGTAAGTAGATAAGTAATGTTTATGTAATGTTTTTGATGTTTTTGTTATGGTATTACTTTAGGCTAAGTTATTTTTAGGTAGATAGATTTTGTGTACAGATGATGCCAGAATTCCCTGTACATTTGATAGTATTTAGCATCTACTTGTGGTTTAAATATGTGTTTGGTTTATGTCAGGTCAACTCTGCTTGGTTTATGTCAGGTCAACTCTGCTTGGTTTATGTCAGGTCAACTCTACTTGGTTTATGTCAGGTCGACTCTGCTTGGTTTATGTCAGGTCAACTCTGGTTTATGTCAGGTCAACTCTGCTTGGTTTATGTCAGGTCAACTCTACTTGGTTTATGTCAGGTCAACTCTACTTGGTTTATGTCAGGTCAACTCTGCTCTTCATTATAAATTCTAGTGAACTAATTACAAGTGAAAATTGATCTTATTAGAGTGGAAAAATAAGAATCAATATGCTATAAAGTTTCCAATTCCCCTTTACCTGATCCTGAAGTAGATGTCATATGTTATCAAGGTTGGGTTAGGGATATTTGTTCACCACCGTACAATTCTGTTCATGTCTGTGTTTAGGGGACAATCTTACGGTCGTTATTATAGTAAAAAAAAACTTGTCTTTGATATCTGAACCTGTAGTTGTGGGGATATTTCTGATTGGATATCGTGGTTGTGGTGATATTTGAGTGGATATCGTGGTTGTGGTGATATTTGAGTGGATATCGTGGTTGTGGTGATATTTGAGTGGATATCGTGGTTGTGGCTATTCATATTGCTGTGTTCTTTTTTTTGGGGGGGGGGGGGGGATCGTAGTTGTGTGTAGAATAGCTTAGAGAAGTGCCGTTGTTCGAGGTAATTTATGAACATTATTACCCCCAAATCCTGTTGTTCGGGGTGATATATCAGCATTATTACCCAATTGGAGTTTGATGATTTTGCTTTGAATACTTTACATCGTGTTTTCATATTGGCTATTTAAATAATCATCCACATCTTACGTATTGCAGGTAAAAAAAAATAAAAAAAAATAAATTAAATTATGAAAGTATGCTTCGCGCGGTGAGTATTCAAATAACCAATTTAAATAATATCATCCTATTAATTTTTTTCCCAAGCTTTGATTACTAGATTAGAAATTACTGTTGGAAGCAAAGTCTTCATTAGGCTGCCTCACCTGGCGTATTACAGGTAACAATCATACAGCACCTGACGACACTCTATTCAAATTGCCTATTAAATAATCCTCCCTATTAGGATTTTTTTGGGGAGTAGCTCTGATTACCAGGTGCACGATGCATAAATTGGTAAGGTGTAATTTGAAGACAATTTTTGTTTGTCTTTGGGATAGCGTAAGTTAGGTTAATGGTTGTCTTGACCGGAGATGATTGCTAGTTCCTAACAGTCCAATCAGCATAGGTGTTTTCTCTCTCTCTCTCTCTCTCTCTCTCTCTCTCTCTCTCTCTCTCTCTCTCTTCTCTCTCTCTCTCTGCTAGTTCCTAACAGTCCAATCAGGTGCTTCTCTCTGTAAAGGTAATTTTTTAGACACTTATGTTCTTTATGCTCAGTAATGTACATAGGTGATTGAACAACATTGATATATTAGCCACACACACACACACTACACTCAAATATATTCTCGAATACCTGACATAATCACCACCAAGAAGCTTTCATTCTCAAATAACCATAATAACGATCAGTATGAGGCCTTTTGACTTCAACAGCCTTGCAGCAGTTTTTAACCACCACACATCAAAATAAGTTAAGGACAAACTATCCCTGCGGTATAGAGGTGTGTGTATGTGTGTGTGTGTGGAGGAAGATGTGTGGGGGCGAGTATAGATGTGTGGAGGAAGTGTGTGTGTGTGTGTGTGTGTGTGTGTGTGTGTGTGTGTGTGTGTGTGTGTGTGAATAGATGACACAAAACACTCTGAGGACGCTGCCACCAACTCTTTCTTTACCCTCCATTTGTCACAAGTAACAAGTAATTTGTAAGTAATTTTTGGTTTGTTTCCATTACCCAACCCCTGATTACCTGTGCACTAGCTCCCACATGCTCTACCTGGAGGTGGGGGAGTTTCAGGTGACGAACACAATTTAAGACACCGCTTCACTTTTTAACTTCCGTCCTGTCGTGGTTCCGTCTATCTGTCTGTCTCTCTATCAACGTGATCACAGGTAACAGGTGGTAGTTTTTTTAAGTACAGGTGTTCATATTAATGTTTTGGTTGCGTTTCATTGACGACTAGTGTGTTGGTTTGGTGTGAAGGTACCTGTGTGTGTGTGTGTGTGTGTGTGTGTGTGTTTGTTTCTCTCTTTATTTCTTTCTCTCTCTTTTTTATCTTTTCTCCTTTTCTCTCTCTCTCACACACACACACACACACACACACACACACACACACACACACACACACACACACACACACACACACACACACGTCAGTCTTAACATGTACATCTCCTCCGTAAGAGAGAGAGAGAGGCGGAGGATGATAGAAAGATTACATACAGTTAAGGAATTAAAATGATGTTGTTTTGTAAATGATGATTATACAGAATTATAGATTATAGGGTTCGACTACAAGAATTATTGTAGTGTTCCTGACGATTATACACTTTGAAGATGTCGATTATACTCGATTCAACAATAACTATTATAGAGAAGGAAATTATTGGGATTATATAGTTTGCAAAATGACGATTATACGCCATAGTTAACAATGACGATTATACACTTGAAAAACGACGATTATATACACTAAGTCAATAATTATTATATAGATTATGCGGTTCAGAATCAAGTAATTACACAGGTTTCAAAATTACAATTATACATCTTGAAAAAAAATTATGAAAATTATACACTTAATGAAGAGGCACAGAACTATAATGGGATGAATGAAAATAATAATAATAATAATAATAATAATAATAATAATAATAATAAATTAAACGTACTGAATATCAAAGGAAAGAAGCAAAATGGGTAACTGGGAGGAAGAAATAATAATAATAATAATAATAATAATAATAATAATAATAATAATAATAATAATAATAATAATAAAGAAGAAGAAGACGTGACGGAAACAAGAAGAGGAAATAAGATAAACTATAATATTTAACAAAACTAAGAAAGGAAGATAATGGAAAGAAGAAGAAGAAGAAAACAACAACAACAAACGAACGAATATGAAACAAAGCAGAAATAAAAAGAAGGAGAAGAAGAAGAAAATAAAGAAAACAAACGATCGAATATGAAAAAGAAGAAGAGGGAATCAGACGAAGGAATAGGCAAAAATAAACGAAGGTAAATGACAACCAACATAAGATCGAACGAACACTTGTGAGACACTCGGGGTTGATTAATTACTAGTTATTATTGTGTTCAGGGCGAATCACTCAACTCCGGTCTCGTTCTGGTGTCTCGTGCTGGTCTCTCTGTCTCGATGTCTGTCTGTTTTGTCTGTCTGATTGTTTATCTGTCTGTTATTTTGGCCTTTGTATGTAACTAACTTTGTTCTCGTGTGAATCTCTTGTCTGTTTATCTCTTGGTCTGTTTTTGTGTCTGTCTGTCTGTATCTCTGTCTGTCTGTCTGTTGGTCTGTTTTTGTGTCTGTCTGTCTGTATCTCTGTCTGTCTGTCTGTATGTCTGTCTGTATGTCTGTCTGTATGTCTGTATCTCTGTCTGTCTGTCTGTATCTCTGTCTGTCTGTCTGTCTGTATCTCTGTCTGTTAATACTCTACTTGTCTTTATTCTAGTCGGAATTTATCTATGAATAGTATTACAATATATATTTTTCCTTAGACAGTTATTTACCTGAAAGTAAAACACACACACACACACACACACACACACACATGTACACAATCATCAGTGTGTTATATATATTCAACCACACAACTAACTGTAGGTAAACACATAACCTTTCTAGACCAGAAGAATACTAGCAAACATACGCTAGAGAGAGAGAGAGAGAGAGAGAGAGAGAGAGAGAGAGAGAGAGAATGTTGATTGTGTGTGTAAGTTCATGTTGATGTGTGTGTGTTTATGATCGTATTAGCCTTGTGTTAATGACCGTGTTTGTCCGTGTATGTAGTGTACGTGACGTGTGTGTGTGTCGGTGTCTAAGTGTCTTTTCTTCTCTGTATGTCTAGTCTATTTGTGGCTGTATGTCTTGTCTTATCTGTCTGTGCTGTTATAACCAATACTAACCCTCAGTAGAGACAATATGGATGATATACTCAGTTATGTCTCAAGTGTTGGTATTATAAGCGTCAGTAATCTCCAGTTCATTATACTCAATATTTTTTTTCCTCCAATTTTTAAGTTTAGGTTCTAACAACTTTGTCTCGTCACGCTGTTTACAGTCTTCTATAATTCTTGTGTTGATGTATTTGGCTGATAGAGTTCCGTTGTCATTGTGGGCGTGAGGAGGAAGAAGAGGGGGAGAGAGGAGAAGAGGCGCTACAGTAAACACGACATTATTGAGGAAGAATCATAAACATACACACACACATCTGGCTTCACTCAGCATGACGTCTATCGTGTTCAGGTAGTCAGGTAGTCAGGTTGGTAGTTAATGGTACAGTAATAGACCAGTGGCTTACGGTAGTCTCTCCCGCTTCTCCGTCTCTTCTTCTACTTTAATGGACAACACGATGGGCGATTGAACTAGCAATGACTGTGGAGCGTTTACTTCCATCCCTTGTACCGTACTTACATATCGTTCTTGGTGATTTATATTGATACAGTGTGTGTGTGTGTGTGTGTGTGTGTGTGTGTATGTGGTGTGTGTGTGTGTGTGTGTGTGTGTGTGTGTGTGTGTGTGTGTGTGTGTGTGTGTGTGTGTGTGTGTGTGTGTGTGTGTGTGTGTGTGTGTGTGTGTGTGTGTGTGTGTGTGTGTGTCATTTTGGATAATCAGTGACAGGTATTTTGCTTCCTTTATTTTTGGTGTTGAATTGTGATGTATGTATGTATGTATGTATATGTATGTATGTATGTATGGATGGATGTAGGAGAGGGTAGCTATAAGCGTCAAAATAACTCATGTCAGGAGATACATTTTTACAGACGGCCGGATCATGTTGACGCGGCATCCGGCTATTCTGTAAAGATGTGTCCGTTTGTCCGTTTGTCTCATCTTAGGAGAGTTAAGGTGGCCGCTTCCTGTGTGTGTGTGTGTGTGTGTGTGTGTGTGTGGAGAGTTTTATCAGTTATATAAATTATTTGGGATATATCCAGCCACACAAACTGTAGTTCATTACCTATTGTGTTATATGTTAAATATCATGTGTTTCTGTTTGCATAATGTTTGGTACAAAACAAAGAAATAATGAAAGGACTTCATTCGATAGTGAATTTCATCTTTGACTTCGACTTTTATGACAACAATTTCTACCATCGTCTCTGAAGTGATAATGCCTTGAAATCATTTGCATTTTGATAGTCCAGATATTTAACATTATTTTAGAGAATAACAAGTCTGCTTACCAATTGTGAACACCTTTAGTTTCAATAAATGGACAGCTCGAATTATTAATATTTTGTTTAACCAATCAGCTATTTTTATGGAACAGGGCGTGGCTTACGGGTCAGGTTAACGAGGAAATATTGTGCTCTAGTAGTATCTTCATTCCAAAGCTATGACCTTCCTTATTTGACCTTATGAGACATAGTAGGTGTATAAAAGAGAGCCATGGTGAAGATTTGAACCTGATGAAAACTTGTACAATTTCCCGAGTCTTTTAAAATTGTGTCATTGACGAATAAACACACCAGATACTGCTGCTGTTTTATTTTTTTAAGCTGTGACCTGACCTCTGACCTTTTGACCTTAGAAAATATATCAGGTGTAGCCAAGGTCGTCATGGTGATTATATATATAGACCAAGTTTGAATGTTGTAGTTGTTATTATTTCCGTTATTTGGCTACAATGCCGACGTGTACATACATACATACATACATACATACATACATACAGACAGACAGACGGCACTGACCGCCACACTCACGCGGCCCCGCTGGCGTGAGTAAAAATAGATGAAGAGGCATGATAGAGAACAGGAGGACTGAACCTGATGTTGAGAGGGAGAGGAGTGGAGTGTGGTGGCAAGATGAAGGATGAGCAGGTGGGGAGGGAGGGGTGAGGTGGGGGTGTGGGTGATGGGGAGGGTGGTGAGGGGGAGGATGAAGCAGTAGGAGTAGGGAGTGGATGATTTGGGGGAGGTGGAGATGGTGGGGGAGGATGAAGAAGTGAGGGAGGAAGGGAGTGAGTGGTGGGGGAGAGGATGAGGGATGGAGGGAGTGGTGGGGGAGAGGATGAGGGATGGAGGGAGTGGTGTGGTGGTGGGGTTGAGGAGGAGGGGTGGAGGTAAGGTGGGGGGGTGTGGTGTGGTTGGGGGGGGATAGTGTGGGCATCTGTGGGTGATTATGATGATCATGGGTAATGCTGTTTGGAGGACTCATCCAGCCAAATGACTACTATTAACTTTTTTGCTGCATTCTGTCCGTCGAGGCCCGGCCAACAGTCCAGGTGAAACATAAGCGCTTGGGCTCCGTTTTTACATATTAATTATTATTTATACGAACAGATCGCCTCCCTCCACCGCCTGCACATCACACGCCATCCCTGACACTACCGTAATTACACACCCGATCTCCATCAAACGCACCTCGTCTGAATACACCGAAGGATCTATAAATTGCCATTATTAATCGAATAACTCAGGGCCCAACGCCTCCCAAATGCTCTGAAAACACAACGATGGCCAGCGGTACGCGGGCGTCTGGTCGGGTGACGGGCCCCCGCTTCTCTCTGCTCTGCTCGGGTGGCAAGCTACACTCACTCCCCCGTGCCCTATCATTTGTAAGCCTCGGGCGCTACCAATCTTTTGTATGGAAATGAAAGAGTGTAGGTTTGTTGCATCAGCGGGGGAGTTAGGTCAACGAGGGTGACGCGACGTAGGTAGGTCTTCAAGGGCTGTGATTTCCTCCCCCCCTTACCCCTCCCTTACCCCCTCTCTCTCTCTCACTCCTCTCCCTCACCTATCCCCAAGAGATGGTGTCGGGTTGAGGGTCGTGTGGTTAGGCATGATTACGGGTTTTGGAAGCGTTCTGTTTCCACTGTACCTACACCGTGGCGGATCCGGTCGAGCCCTTTGTTTATCTAATGCTCCTTCACCTCCGCCGCCTCCATCACCAGTCTTAACCCTCATTCGGATTTTAGAGAGCGGCGTTTCGTTATCACTGTTGGAGGAGTCTTTTGTTGTCATACTCATCATCATCCTCCGTCAGCCTACAGTGCCAGCTCGTTAACCTCTCTCTCTCTCTCTCTCTCTCTCTCTCTCTCTCTTTCAACATGGCGCGTCTCGTCTTCTCGCGGTGAATCTTAATTACTTCTTCACCTCCGCCATCTTCGTTTGGATTTAGGAAGATAAATTTTTCCCTACAGCGTTGAGGATCTGATCGAACACATTGGGTTATTTACAGCGGCTGTGTACCTCCATCATCTACCACCAGCATCTACCACCACTACCACCTCCATCATCCCCTACCACCTCCACCACCACCACCACCATCAGCAGAAGGTGAATGTACATATTACACCACACACTGTTTTCCCCGCTGTACCTTAAGACGTCCGCGGCGGTGGATCCTATCGAGCCATTGTTTATTTATAATCCTCGTTCACCTCCAGCAGCAGCAGCCACCAGCAATAGCCCGTTCATCACACCTTATTTATGGACCTCGGTGGGTTTAATCGCCCGAATTCGACATTCATGGGGGACTTGACCCGATTGAATAAGAGAGTTTGATAGCGGTTGTCTGATTAGTTCTATTGTTCTTGTCCGACGCTGCATCAATATCTCGCCGCCGCGCTAGAGTGGGGCAAGAGACGCACCTGTCCTTACTGCCGTCATTTTCTTTATTGAGATTTACGTAATTGTGTTGTTAGATAAGAGATTTAATGCTTATTTTTACCTGTGAATATTAATTAGGAATTTTACCTGTTACCTGTTTTTTTTTAAGATTTTTATGTTACCTGGTGAATTCTAATTAGTAGATCTCACCTGTTTTACCTGAACGTTAATCTTACCTGTGAATATTAACGTGGGAATTTTACCTCTATGACTTGGGTTAATTAACGATGCTTTCACCTGTAGATATTAATTGGAGAACTTTGACTTTGTTTACCTGGCTTAATTAAAGCTGTTTTACCTGTGAATATTAACTAGAGAACTTTACCTCTGTTACCTGGGTTTTTTAACGATGATTTTACTCGGTGAATATTAATTAGTGATATTTACCTGTTTTACCATGGTTTATTAAATTATTTTACCTGAGAATATTAATTACGGACTTGTACCTGTTTTACCTGGGATCTGATTTTATTAACGTTATCCTTACCTGTGAATAATAACGTGGGAATTTATCTGCTTTACCTGTGCGAATTAACGCTTATATTTCCTGTGAATATTAATTAGGGAGTTTACCTGAGTTACCTGAGTTTTTTAACGTTTTCTACCTGTGGATATTAACTAGGCTATTTTACCTCCTCTACCTGTGTATTATTGTTTGTCATCTATCTATCTATCTATCTATCTATCTATCTATCTATACCTAATGCATAAAAATATCTCTATAATTACTTGTGTTTCAAAATTCCAAAGAAAAACAATATTTATTACCCCCAAAATTCCGTCTAATAGAGTTGTATATTTTATTTAGTGATAATGCCGTAGTTGTGTTTCTGTGTCTGGTAGACCATAATGTTTTAGAGGGTGTTGTATATATACGTGTGTGATGGTGAGTACTTGTATTGGGTAATCGGGTATATGATGGCAAAAGTTGATCATTTCCTCCAGCAGTGTTTAAAGACCCGTGTAAGACTGACAGCCAGGCAGTGATCACAACTATTGATCACTGTCATTTTTACATCCATCCTGTGTAATTTTTAACCCTGTTTAAGCTTTTTTTTCGTTTTGGCTTTTTTCGTTTAAGCTTTTTTGTTTTGTTTAAGCTTATGTTCGTTTAGTTTTTCGTTATGCTTTTTTCGTTTAAGCTTTTTTCGTCTTAAGCTTTTTTCGTTTCAGCTTTTTTTCGTCTTAAACTTTTTTCGTTTAATCTTTTTTTCGCTTAAGCTTTTTTTTTTCTTTTCAGCCTTTTTTTAGCCTCGTTTTAAAATAAATGAGACGGAAAACCAAAACCACAAAACAGCCGGGAAGTTTTGTGTTACTATTTACAGACTGACATATTTATTTATCTTTAAAATTGCCAAGTTTTTTCCCCCCTATTTTCAGATTTTTTCTTGATTTTTATTCCGATTTACTTTTTTTGGGGGGTATTTTTGTACACAGACTTTTTTTATGCTATAGTTTAACTTTTATTTTATTTTTTGCTATTTCCGTATATAATATTTTTCATGTATCAATTTTTAATATTTTTGTTTTAGTAATTTTGTACACAAGCTTATATTTATATGTCAAATTTACCAAGTTTTTTGTAGTTATTTTCGTCGATAATTAATTTTTTCTTGATCTGTTTAACAAGAATGTAAAAAAAACAAAAATAAACAAAAGAAATCAAGAGAAACCGTAATTTTATCATAAGTTTAAAAATAATAAAAAAAACAAATAAACAATATATTAAAATTATCAATCTTGTTATCCATCTATCTTCCTCTTCCTCCTCCTCCTCCCCTGCTTCTCTTCTTCTCAACTAAATCATTCTTCTTCTCTTTTTTCTCTTCACAAAACCAGTATTATTTTTTGTAGGTCTGGTTCGTTTATGAAGAATATGTAGGAGGTAAAACTACTTTGTTATTATTATTTTATTTATTTTTCAATTCTGTATTACTTAACCCCTTGAGTATGATGATTTAACCCCTTGAGTATGATGATTTAACCCCTTGAGTATGATGATTTAACCTCTTGAGTATGATGATTTAACCTCTTGATTACAATTATTTAACATTCTCAGTACGATGACTTAACCCCTTGAGTACAATGATTTAACCCCTGAGTACGATGCCTTAACCCCCACAGTACAATGATTTATCTCCTTGAGTACAATGATTTTACATCCTAAGTACGATGACTTGACTCCTTGATTACAATGACCCCTTGAGTATAATGATAACGATGACATAATCCATTGAGTAAAATCACTTAATTCCTTGATTATAATGAGTACGATGACTTTAATCCCGAGTACGATGACTTTATCCCTTAGAGTACTTATTTATCCATTTTTATTTGAGCGTTTCTTTCCCCAATTTTTTTTAAGCCGGTTTATTTTTTTTGCCATCCTGGTGGAATTAATAATAATAACAATAATGATAATAATAATAATAATAATAATAATAATAATAATAATAATAATAATAATAATAATAATAATAATATCACGTGTCTTATGTTGTTTCCTAATATTTATTTAATTTTATTCAGGCAAAAATTTGTATTGTCATTATATTTTTAAAGTGTTACATCGATTACCTTAATCTCTCACCTTCCCTTAATCTCTCACCTTCCCTTAATCTCTCACCTTCCCTTAATCTCTCGCCTTCCCTTAATCTCTCTCACCTTCCCTTAAGCTCTCTCACCTTCCCTTAATCTCTCTCACCTTCCCTTAATCTCTCTTACAAAACAAAGCCTTTATTACCTCTACCAATATTATCGTGAAGGTGAAGAAACACGGCCACAAATGATCACTTCCTACCTTGTTATTTATTACTTCTCGACCAGCGTGACTGACAGACACTACTTGCCTGCCCTCTGAGGTGGGTAAGTGCAAACAACATGTAGGTCGATTATTTGTATGTGAGGGGATGTGGAAGGTGTTTGTGTGGGGATGTTATTTGACATTATTATCTCTCTCTCTCTCTCTCTCTCTCTCTCTCTCTCTCTCTCTCTCTCTCTCTCTCTCTCTCTCTCTCTCTCTCTCTCTCTCTCTCTTACCTTCCTCTCATTCTCTATCAGTTATCACTCTCAATTCTCTTTCTTTCATTTGTAATTCTATATTTTTATTTTTAGGATAGTGATTATTATTATTATTATTATTATTGTTATTATTATTATTATTATTATTATTATTATTATTATTATTATTATTATTATTATTATTATTATTATTAATATTATTACAGCAGTAGACAGACAAGGTCGAAAGCTTTGTTTGTTTTTTTCCTAAAATTCTGAATAAATTTTATGATCAGTCTGAGAATAATTTGAGATGTTCGTGGTTTTAGATTCTAGATCTTTTTCATTTCAGATTATAAATTAGTCTTAGAATTAGACATTAATTAATTAACCTCTGATTTAGATATTCCCTAATTGACTTTTGGTTATTTGTCTAAATCGTAAAGCAATAATTTAATAACTTTTTTAATGTAAATAAATTCCAAAATCAACCTTTGAATATTTTAGTTTATTAATACACAGTCCTGAACCATTGTCTAAAATTGGCCAAAATCAGACTAAATTAAAGTTTATTCATCCACAAATTTTAAATCATCTTATTTTCATTCAGATAATTTTTTCTATGAATTTTTTCCTTCATAAAAATTACAGAAATAAAATATATATTAAAAAGTTCTCCAGCACTTCTTCATGTTTATATTAATTGATCTAAAAACTCTGAATTATTTTTTATTCATTCAATTTTTATTTATTTATGTTTGCTCATAAAAAATAATGAGACAAAAATATAAATAAGTTTCAGTTTAAGCAGTTAATTCACCTGTTAATTGTATGTACAGTAACTCGGGTGATTAATTTTATTTTTGAAGATTTTAATGTTTTTGATTAATTAGATTTTGAAATTAGATTAAAAATTACATTACTCTTATATAATTTTTATTTTAATTCCGGTGTTTGGTTATAACTTTGATTTATCTACAAATTCTACATAATTTTAAAATTCTATTGATGTTTATAAATACTAAGTCGATTGATTTAAAAATATTAAAATAAAGCCTAAGAATTAATTGACTCTTCTGGAATTCTTTAACTCGTTTTGCTTACAGAACTTATTGACGCTGTTAAATACCGAGTCAATATATTTTATCCCAGGAATTATCTTACACTTTCAGAATTTTGGTTCCTGCCGCTTAAGAATTTTTAGTTTACCTGTACATAATTCTGACTGTAGTACGAACATCAAGTTTGGTCACCTGAAAATTCTAAACACTTGCAGAATTAGATTACCTGTACATAATTCTAAAGGCACTTTCTAAATGTTAAGTTAATTCATTTATAATTTCTAAATTAATCTTAAGAATTTATTTACTTGTACAGAATTTTAATTTATGTCTGGATGTTCAATTAATTCACCTAAAAATTCTAAAAAGCTCCTCTGAATTAGTTAACTTCTTTATAAATATCAAACCGATTCTCTCTAAAAGAAAAAATCCCAATGCCTTAAGAATTTAGACTCTGAATTCACCTAAAAATATCCAATAATTCTCAAAATTAGTCTGAATATCCACACTAATTCACCTAAAAATTCCAAATAACTTTCATATTAGTAAGATTTTTTTTGAGGGGGGATGGGGGGCGGGTGAGGGGGTGTGATGGGGGTGGGGGGAGAGTAGTTGGACCCCATCATCAGACTCCAGAACCATCATCAGTCTGGCAGAGTTTTATAATGAGACATGAACAGACCATCACTACCATCGTTATGCCTCGCTTAATCACTCCTCTCGCTTCCTATAAATCATCTCGCTTAGTAATTAATTAAAATACTCTCCGCTAGTTACACCGTTCTTGTTTATATTTGACGTTCTAGCTATATACATTCTTCCCTCTATATCAACTACTGTATATTATAAATTTTTCTTCCTATGTACACTACACCAGTTATACCACCCTTGTGTACACCAGAGATATATTAGTCTTAAGTGTACACATCCTAACTTCATGTACACCAAATATATACACTTCTATGTACACTTCACCATCCTTTTGTGGTATTAAGGCTTACACACACACACACACACACACACACGCACACACGCACACACACACGTACACAGAAATTGGATTAGAGGAAAAGAAAACGAAGGTAAAATGTAATAAATTAATAGAAAACGGCATTCAGGCATGATCAAAGCATAGAAAACGGGGACGTTATTAGAAAATGGGAGATGGGAGAGGCAAGGAAAACAGAAAACGGATTAGCGGTTTCCTCCTCTTTCTTATCTTTCTGTTTTTGTTTCTCTTTCTCTTTCTCATCCTCCTCTTCCCTTCTTCCTCCTCCTCTTTATTCTTTTCCTCCTCCTACTATTTCTCCTCCTCCACCTCTACCCCTTTCTCCTCTTACCACCACCCCCTCCCTCCACCCCCATCCCCTTTCCCCCCTCCTACTCCTCCCTTAGATGCAAAAAAGGGGACTGGAAGGAGGGAAGAGACAAGGTTAGAGCCAAAATCATATGGTAGCGGCCTCCGAGCTCACGACAAAGAAGGTTTCCCGAGTAGATATGTCATGCTAGGTGGCTCGACCAGACCTGATATCAAGGGAGAGAGGGAGGAGAGGGAGAAGGAGGGGGCTTTAACCATGCAATATAGCACACTCCTGGGGCTTAATACCACTTATTAACCACTGATGAATGTTGAGGTCGTTTGTCTTACCACTGGCACGACTTGTGAACCTAGTAGAACCGCCACTGCTGCCACTACCACTGCTGCCACTACCATCATCGCTACTACTGATACTATTGCCACTACCACCGCTACCATCATCACTACTGCTACTACTCCTGTCACCGCCGTTGCTATTACCCATTACTACTACTACTACCAGTACTACCACCATTATCACTATTACCTACTACTACCACTACCACCAAAGATACTTACCTGTTTGCATATCGATTTACGTAACTTAGCGTCATCGTCATTATTGGAGGTCGTGGTGGTAGTAGTAGTCGTGAAAAGGTAATTCCTTAGTTGGTATTAATTATTATCATCACTGTTACCATAAGCATCATCACTACTACCTACCAACCTACCTACCAACCTACCTACCTACCAACCTACCTACCTACCTACCTACCTACCTACCAACCAACCTACAACCTACCTACCTACCTACCTACCTACCTACCAACCAACCTACCTACCTACCTACCAACCCACCCACCCACCACAACCTACCTACCTACCAACCTACCCACCTAACAACCTTACCCACCAACCTACTCCACCAACCCATTCACCAACCTACCTACCAACCCACCTACCAACCTACCCACCACCTACCAACCCACCCACCTATACTACCAACTCCACTACCACCAACCTACCTACCAACCACCTACCAACTAACCTACTCCACCTACCAACCTACCTACCTACCAACCTACCTACCTACCAACCTACCTACCAACCTACCAACCTACCTACCTACCTACCTACCACCCTACCTACCTACCTACCTACCACCACCACAACACCCCTTCTCTACCACAAACATTACTGACCATGACGGATTCATTACCGCCATGACCTTCTTTCGCTGATACCATTACTACCACCATCGTCATTAATACCATCACCATTACACCATCATCACAACCACTATTACACCGCCATTACCACCATTACACCATCTCACCAGCATTTCACCACCATCACCACCATTACACCCTTATCATCATCACCACCATTATATTATCACCACTACCACCAGTGTTATATAACTATCACCACTATTACATCACCACCAACAACAAAAACAACACAGCCACCAATAACTAACAATAATAATAACAACGATTTCATATAATAATAATAATAATAATAATAATAATAATAATAATAATAATAATAATAATAATAAATAGACAAATCTTTGATGTTGGTAAATATAAGTTATGAAAAATAGATCACGAGACAGACAGACAGACAGACAGACAGACAGACAGACAGACAGACAGACAGACAGACAGAGATAATTAACCCAGAACTTAATCATCAATAACAATGGAGGAGAAATCAGACTAGTTTGTCGCCTAAGGATATCACCTCCCCCTCCCCCTTTACCCCTTCCCCCTTCTTCCTTCTCCCCCTCCTTTTTCCTCCCCCTCCCTCTCCTCCCCCTCTTCCCCTCCTTCTTTCATCCCTCCTCCCCTCCTCCTGCTTACACCCCTCCCCATTCCTCTACCCCATTCCCTCCCCCCTTCCCCCCCTCCCCCATCACCTCAACGGATAGCAATTGTCTCATCTCAGTGACAAACACACGTTGTTGAGGGGGAAGGGACAGACAGACAGACAGACACAAAACCCCTCGGAACAATCCTTAACCACCCCCTTCGAGTGGTCCTTAACAGCCCTTAACAACCTAGTCCACTGTGAGAGGGGGACATCCGAAACTGAAACCAGATGACAAAAATCACTCGCCAGGTATTTCATTTGGCCTTTACCTGCCGCTGAAGGGTTAATTAAGGTCTTTGTTGATGATCGCTTCGTAATTAATGTATATACTCTATCCCCCCTTTTCAACTCCCCTCCCCCTTCATCCCCCTTTACCCCTTTCTCCCCTTCCCCCTTTCCCTCTCTCCATTCCTTATATTCACCTGTATTGTCATTATATTGCTTCTTTTACCTTTATATATATATTATTTTTATTCATTTTTATCCTGTTCTATATTCCTTTTATCACCTGTTGTATATTTTAATTAACGTTTATCATGTGTCTCTTTTATCTTCTTGCTTTCCTCACTACTTTATCACAGGTATAAACACTCGCTAATAAACTGTATTAATTTCATTTAGTCTTTTATCTTACCTGTATCTCTCTATTTTATCATTTATTCTCTATCTCCCTTTATATCATTTATTATTTAACCTGTCTATCCTTCGAGCCGTAGTGGAGATAATGATGATAATAATGAAAATGGATATTGATAAAAATTGCATGGAGGAGAAAAGTGATATTATTATTATTGTCCTCAGGTGGAAAATTTTTAATTGAGATTGGATTTGGTTTAGTTGTAATTGTTTGTGTTGTTGTTGTTGTTGTTGGTGGTGGTGGTGGTGTTGTTGTTGTTGGTGGTGGTGGTGATGGTGGTGTTGTTGTTGGTGGTGGTGGTGGTGATGGTGTTATTGTTGTTGTTGTTGTTGTTGGTGGTGGTGGTGGTGATGTGGTGTTGTTGGTGGGTGGTGGTTGTTGTTGTTGTTGTTGTTGGTGTGGTGGTGGTGATCGGTGTTGTTGTTGGTGGTGGTGGGTGATGGTGGTGTTATTGTTGTTGGTGGTGGTGGTGGTGTTGTTGGTGGTGGTGGTGATGGGTGAGGTGTTGTTGGTGGTGGGGTGGTGGTGATGATGGGTGTTGTTGGTTGATGGTGGGTGTTGTGTTGTTGGTGGTGGTGTGTTGTTGTTGTTGGTGGTGGTGGTGTTGTTGTTGTTGTTGTTGGTGGTGGTGGTGTTGTTGTTTGTTGTTGTTGTTGGTGTTGGTGGTGATGGTGGTTGTTGTTGTTGGTGGTGGTGTTATTGTTGTTGTTGTTGGTGGTGGTGGTGGTGATGGTGGTGTTATTGTTGTTGGTGGTGGTGGTGGTGTTATTGTTGTTGTTGTTGTTGTTGTGGGATTGGTGGTGGTGGTGATGGGTGGTGTTGTTGGTGGTGGTGGTGGTGATGGGTGGTGTTGTTGTTGTTGTTGGTTGGTGGTGGTGGTGTTATTGTTGTTGTTTGGTGGTGGTGGTGGTGATGGTGGTATTGTTGTTTGTTGTTGGTGGTGGTGTGGTGGTGGTGATGGTGTGTTGTTGTTGTTTGTGGTGGTGGTGGTGGTGTTGTTGTTGTTGGTGGTGGTGGTGGTGATGGTGGTGTTGTTGTTGGTGGTGGTGGTGTTATTGTTGTTGTTGGTGGTGGTGGTGGTGATGGTGGTGTTGTTGTTGGTGGTGGTGGTGTTATTGTTGTTGTTGTTGGTGGTGGTGGTGTTATTGTTGTTGTTTTTCTTTGTTGTACCTGTATTGTTAATGTTTGGTGATGTACATGAGGGACGTTTCGATCAACATAATAATTTGTCTAACTTTATATACACTAAGAGTCATACAGTCCTCACTAGGTCCAACATTATCTCCTGTAAATATATCCGCTCGTAAGTCCCTGAGAATGAAGAGTCTTTTTATTAGGAAGATTTCGAGGTTCAGGGTCCCAATGTGTTACCTTATTTAAGAGGTGAACACATGCCAGCCAATCAGGACAGGTATTGTGAGGACTGTGGGACTTCTCAACCAATGACAGCTCGCGTATGTTAGAGGGATTCTTTGATTAGCCAATAGCAAGCTGTGTTATGGATTAGATGGTGTTTCTTTTACTACCAAACGGCTGAGGTTGTCTGACAGATTGCGATAATTGTCAGCCATTAAGAAGGGGGAAGTTGTCTGATGGATGGAGAGATTTGCTAGCCAATGACAGTCGGTGTTTGATAGATGACCATACTTGCTAGCCAATGGCAGTCGGTTTTTGACAGATGGCGTTGCATGACAGCCAATCACAGTGTTTGTTTGATGGATGGTGATAACTGTCGACCAATAACAAGAGGTTTTTCATAATCACTGGTTGTTGTTGTTGTTGTTGTTGTTGTCTTCATCCTCATCTGCTGTAAACACTATTTTTTACTGCACGAGTCTTCAACACAACATTGTTTTTGGTCTATGATTAAACCTAAAACAACAACAACAACAACAAACTAAAAAAATAATAAAAAAATCAAAACAAAAAATAAAAAAATAATATAAATAAAATAAATTCAATAAAAAAATATTAATAAATGGATAAGTCAAATAAATATCAGATCGAGAAGAAAATTATTAAAAGTGAACAAGAAGAAGAGACAGATGAAGGCGACATAAATAAAGAGATAAATGAGGAGATACAAGCAATTATGATGATAATCTTAATGAAAAGAATAAATAAAAGTAATATGACAACATCAGCTAATTCTTAATCTTAAAGTGATAATTTTCTTTGGTTTTAATTAGTGTAAATAAGTTTGTACACACACACACACACACGCAAACATATATATACACACACACACACCAACCCCCTCCCCCCACACACACACACACACACACACACACACACACACACATACACACACACACACACACACACACACACACACACACACACACACACACACACACACACACACACACACACACACACACACACACACACTACTATGTTGATGAATGGTCACAAGCAATTTAATAAAAGAAATATGTAATGACGTAAATGCCACTCACATATCTTACACCTGATAGATATATAGACCAACATCGATAGATATATAGATAGACAACACAAACACAGGTCCCTCTCCCCTTTCTCCCCCCCACTCCGTATCCCACTCATAAAACAGACGAATTATAGCTCGTGTAGTGACATAGAAATAGATAAACAAATATATAGCTACTTTCCATCACATAGTTAATTAAAAGGTAATTAATCGGAGGACGAGATGTGTACAAGGGGGAGTCTCAGCCACTACACCTGGACCATCCCCCAGGTAATTAGTCGGGCTGTTACCTGTAGTCAGCGGGTGGTTGGCTAATTAATACCTGTTCACTGGCCTAATAATGGACAATATTTGCGCCGTCATCTCTCTCTTTAGTCACCCATTAAGTGGATTTATCTTGACGGCTTTAACCATTAAGTGTTTTGACTGGACAAGGGTGTTGACGGGGTGTTGTAGTGTCTCCCTCCCGCCCTGTCTCCCTCCCTCTCTCCCTTCCTCCCTCCCTCCCTGTCTCCCTCCCTCAACCTTGGCTAATTAAATCTGTCTCTACTACTCAACAATGGACAATATTCTCCCCATTACCTCCCCATTAAGTGCATTTATATAAGGAATTGTTCACCATTATCTTCTCGTTGCGGTAGAGGATTAAGGGGAGCCTTGTGTCTACACATGGGAGGTCTTAATTCACTCATATAAACTAATAACAAAATACTATGACAACATCTAATAAGCTAATAACATAACTAAAATATATTAAAAAAAAATTAAACTTATACTTAGTAATTATTTAAACATGATGGAAACAAATTACACTTTATTTTGCCACTAAATTTTAAAGATGAAAATAATTACCATAAATATAATATAACTTTAAAAAAATAATAAACTTAATAAAAAAAATATTATAATTCCATTCAAATTCATATAAAAATACTAATAATTTTCACAGGTAAAAATTATAGATCTAGTTATATAAAGGTCCTGTGATTATATAAAGCCTTGTATTATATTTTACTGTTATACCATTTGTGTTATACCGTCATATATAATTAAACCGGCTTATATTATGCTCTATTAAATGTATTATTATAATGTACTATAATTCAATGATAGACGAGTCGAGGTCACAACCGTATATTATTAACCGGATGATAGTTGTTGTAATTATTGTTGTGTATAGATAGATAGATAGATAGATAGATAGATAGATTAGTTAGTTGTTGTACTGTACAGTGTCTCGATAATATGGTTTTAATATTGTAAAAAAAATCAATATTTACAAATTTTACTTTTTTTTCTGTATTTGCAAATTTGACGTAAAACCTAGTGATATTTCTAAATTTTCTGCAATATAACCAAATTCACGGGTTACTTGCAACACACTGCAGGAGCCACGCAACACACTGCAGGAGCCACGCAAACGCACTCCAGGAGCCACGCAACACACTCCAGGAGCCACGCAACACACTCCAGGAGCCACGCAACACACTCCAGGAGCCACGCAACACACTCCAGGAGCCACGCAACACACTCCCAGGAGCCACGCAACGCACACTCCAGGAGCCCGCAACACACTGCAGGAGCCACGCAACACACTGCAGGAGCCACGCAACACACTCCAGGAGCCACGCAACACACTCCAGGAGCCACGCAACACACTCCAGGAGCCACGCAACACACTCCAGGAGCCACGCAACACACTCCAGGAGCCACGCAACACACTCCAGGAGCCACGCAACACACAGGTCATAATCGCGTTGTGAGATGCAATAAGAGCTGCATAGGTTATTGAGGTGGGGGTCAGCCGTGCCAAATTTAGGTGTGGGTTCTGGTCGTGTTGGTCCACCTGGCTGCCAGATGCCCGCCTCCCTCACGACCACACCGTCATCCATCACGCCCACTCGCCCGCCCACCCGCCCGCCCTCCAGCGCCCACGGTCACCCATCCGCCCGCTCTCCTGTCCATCCAATCGTCCTTCACCGCCCAAGGGTTACCCATACGTCCTCCAGCACCTGCGGTCACCCACACACCCTCCAGCGCCTACGGTCACCCTCCAGCACCCACGGTCACCCTCCAGCGACCATGGTCACCCTCCAGCACCCACGTTCACCCTTCAGCACCAACGATCACCCTCAACACCCACGATCACCCTCCAGCACCCACGATCACCCTCCAACACCCACGGTCACCCTCCAACACCCACGATCACCCTCCAGCACCCACGGTCACCCTCCAGCACCCACGGTCACCCTCCAGCACCCACGATCACCCTCCAGCACCACGATCACCCTCCAACACCCACGGTCACCCTCCAGCACCCACGATCACCCTCCAGCACCCACGATCACCCTCCAACACCCACGGTCACCCTCCAACACCCACGGTCACCCTCCAGCACCCACGGTCACCCTCCAACACCCACGGTCACCCTCCAACACCCACCCAACAGCTCCCACGGTCACCCACACCCGCACCTGTACAAGAGATCAGATCCTTCTAATACCTGGTTGACGGCTGCTATAAGATCTAACCCTCTTTAATTCCTGGTTGAGATATTTTTGTAGGTTAAATTGAGGGATTTTTATGGGACCAGATCCCCTATAACACCAGGGGTTTTAAGGGACTCCTATCCCCTATATTTATGGGCTATTTAATAGGATCAGAGGCCCTTCCATCTGAGATTTCATAGGATTGTGTCATCTACAGTAGTTTGGTTAAAGGATTCTTGAGGGATCAGATTCTCTTTTAACACTTATAGGATGAAGGACTTAAGAAGTTTTAATTCCTTATATAGTTTATGGGATCAAAGACTATACCCGAGATCTTATAGAATTGTGTTAAGGATTTTTATAGGATTAGATTGTCTCTTTAACACCTAAGATGAAGGATTTTGTGGGATCCGAGTCCTTATATGTTATTTCATAGGATTGTGTTGGGTGTAATGTTTAATTTAGTTAAGGTATTATTTATTTATTTATTTATTTAATGGAGTTGGATCTACCTGTATTAATTTATCACCTTGAGGATCCAATGCCTTTTAATATCTAGGTTTGAGTGTATTGTGGGCGATCCGATGCTTTACACAATTACTGAGGAAGGGGAGCTGATTATTTATATTTCCTGTATCATCATGATCACTGTACAAAACTCTATGATATTTGTGTTCATAAGTAGTTGTGGTATCCGGTTATCTATCGTAATTTAAGCTCAGGTATTCTGCTCTCTCTTTTGTAACAGGTGTGTGGGGGGTGTGGGGGGTGGGGGTGGGTGGGGATGGGGTATGTGTGGGTGATGTGTGTGTGGGTGATGTGTGTGTGTGTATGTATGCACAGTATGTATATCAGTGTCTGTATGTGTGTGAATGAGTATATGTATGTGTTGTAGTATATGTGTTTCTAAGAATATGAATATGTACATGTTTGAATATGTGTGTATGTATATATGTATGTGTGTGTTGCAGTATATGAGTGTATGTAAGTAATCCGATACCCAAATTACTAGAGAGAGAGAGAGAGAGAGAGAGATTAGAGTTGGTGGTTGTGGGAAAGAACTCACACACACACACACGCACACACTCACACACACACACACACACACACACACGCTCTCCCGTATTCGTGTTGCCAGATTAAAACAGGTAGACTCGAGACAGTAATTTCTTTTAATAGACCTTAATAGCTACGGTGTATTACCTTAGTCTCTCTTCATATGCTGTTGAAGGAATAGAGGCGTTTGTGATATAGATTACTTTACGAGGATAAATATTACGGGGTGTTATTGTCTTCTGTAATATATTTTGAGGGGTGTTGTAGTGTCATGGGTTGTGATTGTTGGTGTTTAAGTTGGTTGTGGTTATAGTTGTGGGTGTGGTTATGGTTGTGATTTTGGTTATAGGTGGAGTTGTGATTGTAGTTGGTATTGTGGTTTTAGTTATAGTCGTAGCTGGGGTTATGGTTGTAATTGGGATTGTGGTTGTAGTTATGATTGTAGTTGTAGCTAAGGTTGTGGTTGTAGCTAGGGTTGTGGTTCCTCTCAACGTGGGAAAGTACATCCAGACAGTGCCTCTTCTCCCCCCCCTCCCCCCCTTCCCCCATCACTCTCATCGGCCTGTCATCAATAGGTTAGACCTCCACCATCACTGACCAACAAGCTGTGGTTATTCAAAGTAAACGATCCCAACCATGCCAACCACACCACGCCAACCACGCCACACCACGCCACGCCACGCCACGCCACGCCAACCACGCCACACCAGCCACGCCAAGCCACGCCACGCCAACCACGCCACGCCACGCCACGCCAACCACGCCACGCCGCCAGCCACGCCACGCCACGCCAACCACGCCACGCCAACCACGCCGCGTCGGTATTATGGTAACTCTCATGACAGGGCTTCTGCATCCCGCCTATTAATTCCGGGTTGAGTACGTCGAGGTGGTGGGTGATGGCTGCACTCTCGTATCGTTTTTCATTAATTCCGGGTATTGTGTTTCACCGATGCTGGTATGTGGTCTGAGGAGATGTGTGTGGGGGGAGGGGGGTTGTGTGTGTGGGGGAGGGTTGAAGGAGTTGGTGTAGGTGGGGTGTGTGGGGTGTGGGTGGGGAGGCGGGGGGTGTGGGTGGGGGAGGGTTGAAAAGGAAGTTGGTGTGGTGTGAGGTGTGGGTGAGGTGTGGGGGTGTGTGGGGAGGTGTGGGTGGGGAGAGGGCGGGTTGTGTGTGTGGGGGAGGGGGTTGAAGGGAGTTGGTGTGGGTGAGGTGTGGGAGTGGTGTGGGGTGTCTTGTGTCTTTGAGGATAATGTGTTTGGTAGGTGTTGTTTTTATTTATATTTTATGTATTTTTATTTTTTTATTTTATTACTTTGTTTAGAGTTACTTCTTCTGTAATGGTTTTCCTTCTTCCTTCACCTTCCCCCTCCTTCTCGACCTTCACAAGGCTTCCCGTGAGTCTCCATCCCACCTTTCCCATCTACACTCTATCCCTTTATGATATCTCAGGACCTCCCTTGCCTGTCTCACTCCTACGTAGGATTCTTCAGATGAGTCCTTCCGTCCCTTCTCTCCCTCCCGTGGGTGTCCATTCCTTTATCTTACGCTGCATCTTGAAGCATTCCATCCTTTCCTCCTTCCGTTCTCCTACAAGATGAGGCTCTCTCTCTCTCTCTCTCTCTCTCTCTCTCTCTCTCTCTCTCTCTCTCTCTCTCTCTCTCTCTCTCTTCGAGGCGTCCCATGGAGCAAGAAGAGGAAGAGGTGGAGGTGAAGGTGAAGGTAGAGGAGGAGGAGGAGACGGCGACGGAGGAGGCAGGAGGAGGAGGAGGAGGAGGAGGAGGAGGCGGCCGGTGGTTCACGACTGTAGTGGAACACCATATCATTAGAGCCAGGTGGAGCCGTCAACCTTACCTGAGAGTTGAAGAAGGAGTGGACGAGGAGGAGGATCAGTGAGGGGGGAGCATCTCATTACCATATCTCCTCTTATTATTGCCCTAACTCACCTGCCCACGTCAGATACACACCCATTATTGATCTAACTCACCTGGTCATGTTTGAGGCTCACCTATTATCCAGTTTTCTCAGGTGGCTAATGTGTGTTGTTGATAGGTTGTGTTTTGTGGTTGTTTGTGGTTGTGTTTTGTGGTTGTTTGTGGTTGGGTAGTTTGTATTTGCATATGAAATTTATTTATATATACTTTCCTGTTCAGGTTATAGTTTATATATACAAATTCGTATAGGAATTTATATATTTCCTCTCTGTTGTCCGTCTCTCTGTTGTCCCCGTTATCCCCCTGTTGTCCCCGTTATCCCCCTGTTGTCCCCGTTATCCCCCTGTTGTTTCCGTTATCCCTCTGTTGTTTTTGTTGTCCGTCTGTTAATTTTCCCCCTTTTTCTGTGAACCGCTTCAGCCTGTCAACCACATAATGGCTGATTTGGGTTGAGTCAATTGTCAGGTTGTAATCATCAGACAGTGGTAGGGTTTAATGAGGTGGTTGACTATGACGGAAATGGGTAGTTCAAGTGATTCCTTTTGATTGTTAATGGTGTGGGGGGTGGTTGGTGTGTGGTAGTGGGGAAATGGTTGGTGATGGTACTGGTTGATAGTGGTAGGATTGGTGGTTGATAGTGATAGATGGTGTTAGTAGTGGTACTTGATAGTAATAGTTGGTTGGTGGTTGATAGTGATAGTTGGTGGTAGTGGTGGTAGTTGGTGGTGGTATAAGATGATGGTAGTAGTGGTAGTAATAGTTGATGGCTATGGTTGTGGTGTGGAGAGGTGGCTGGTAGTTGAGAGTGGTAAATAGTGGTAGTTGTTAATGGTAATACTGGTAGTAGTAGTAGTAGTGGTGATGGTAATGGTAGTAGTGATGATAGAGGGATCCGTTTAGACGTCAGATTGGGCCGTGTTATTACTCCATCAGGACCCATGGATGTGTTGCCTTGATATGAACCTGAATGTGGATATATGACTGTTAGAGAGGGGGTAGGGAGGGGGGAGGAGAGGGGGGATGAGAGAGGGAGGAGTAACAGGGGGAGAGTGACAGAGGGGGGAAGAAAGAAAGAGAATATAAATCTTTAAGGTTTTCCATGAAATTTGGGTCTTGAAGAACAATAACAATCTACAACAGGTTATTAAAACTCTTATAACATCAACAACTTTATTATTAAGTAGGCATAAGACGCGTCTCCTGGTGGCCAAGAACGTGTACTATACTTGTGTTGCTTAAGACGAGAGGGGCCAACAGGTAGTGCCAACAGGTAAATGCCAATAGGTAGTTTAGGTTAGGTTCGGTTAGGTTTCTGGTATTATAGGTTAGATTAGGTTAAACTCCGGGTACCAGGGGTTAGTTATAGGCGACCCCCCACTCCCAGGACAGAGGATAGGTCTAAGGGATGACACGTAATAGAGGTTCGCGCGCTTTTTAAAATAATAACACACCATCACCCGGATACAGGCAGCGGGGATTATGGCGAGAGAAACTGTGGCCTCCTCAGATGACCATCGCTGTTATTGAGTTGTGTCATAGTGTAGCGGTGTCTGTCTGTCTATCTATCTGGCTGGCTGTCTGGCTGGCTGGCTGGCTGTCTGGCTGGCTGGCTGGCTGGCTGTTACTTGGGTTAAATTCACGATCTTGTGTGTGTGTGTGAGAGAGAGAGAGAGAGAACAACGTGTCACTCTTGTAATTTACCTGGGCACGGTGTTTAAATGCTCGTACTTGCGTTATTAATGGATGGTGTGTGGTTGGTGGTTGTAGGGGAAGTGTACACACATGGTTGGTGGTAGTGATGTTGGTAGTAGTGGTAGTGGTAGTAGTGATGGTGGTAGTAGTGGTAGTGGGGGGACATATGGTTGGTAGTAGTGTTGGTGGTAGTATTGGTAGTGGTAGTAGTGATGGTGGGCAGTGGTATATGGTTGGTAGTGTTGGTGGTAGTATTGGTAGTGGTAGTAGTGATGTGGTAGTGTAGTGTATTACATGTTGGTAGTAGTATGGTAGTATTGGTAGTGGTAGTAGTGATGGTGGTAGTAGTGGTAGTGGGGGGACATATGGTTGGTAGTAGTGGTGGTGGTCAGAACCGTCACACCACTAGAGTTATTGTTATGGACGAGAACTAAGGATGGAGGCTCTCTTAATAGCTCAAGTTAACCCGTGTTAGATCACCTGGCCATACCCAGGCCTACTCTCTGTCCCTGGGTGGCCAAGTCTAGGTGAGTGGGTGGTCAAGCGTAGGTGAGTTAGCAGTCAACCGTAGGTGAGTAGGCGGCCAAGCGTAGAGGACAAACGTAAGTAGCTGGGTGGCTGGGTGGCAGGGGTGGCTGGGTGGCAGGGGTTCCTCGCTAGTAAGGCCTATAGGAAGGATAGATGGGCGACAAGAGACGAGTTTAAGATGGCAAATTGGGCGGTGTGGGTGGCTGGGCGAGTCAAACGTCAGTGGGTGGAAACATTTGGGGCGTGAGAGGGGTGGGTGGCGCTGGTTACTGGGCTTCTTGGGTGTTTGGAAGATGTGGGCGATTCCAAGACGCTAGGGGCAACTGAGCGGTGCCTCTAGGTGGGCGGCATGGGTGGCTTGGCAGGCGGCTCTAATGACTATACAGCGTGGGTGAAAGGGCGTGCGTTACAGGTGACTGGGCGGCATGGGTGGCTGGGTGGCACACGTTCCTTCCCAAGACAGAATATTTCTTAAGAGTTAATCAATATTTACAGCCACGGGAACTATCCATACATCGTGTTCCACCCCCTATACATCGTGTTCCACCCCCCATACACCGTGTTCCACCCCCATAGGTTCCCTGCCCCTATCAGATGGGCCGACTGGGAGCCTCAATATAAACAAGCCCGGTAGACGGTGTTGCCAATAACTCTGGTGTGAGCGTCGACCGTAATGCAGTAAAAATGCTCACTCAGGGGTCGATCCTACATGAAAATGCTCATTTGCGTCAGCGTCCCAGGAATAATTGATATCCGCCGATGATTCATTATAGCCACATCGCCGCCTCTGCACACCGTAAGCAATATTTAACATCACATTCAACATCTTTACCAGCTTATTCGACGGTGGAAGAGAGTGCGAGATGCCGGGGAGTTGGCTATACTTCGATCCGTTCCAAAATGACTTTCCGATCCTTTATATATGCTGTTCTGATGCCTTTAGCGTGGAATTCGGTCGTCTTTTATTACCCAAGACGCTTCCGAGAGTTGGTGTTTTGCCCAATCGTCTATACTCGTGGGGTTAAGTCGTCTATAGGTGGGTATATAAAGGGGTGAAGGGAGGGAAGATTGTCATAAAAATGCGTTCAGCGAGTATGCTAATGGCCGCCTCGATGCTACGGAAGCTCACAGCATAAACAAAGTCATGTCAAAAGGTGGTTATTACGTGTAGAAATTGCGAAAAGGTGGTATTGATGGAGGGGCCTTCTTCCTCCTCCTCCTCCTCCTCCTCCTCCTGCTCCTCCTCCTCCTCGTCTTCCTCCTCCTACTCCCCCACTCTCTCTTCTTAGTCCTTCTGTTTACTTCTCCCTTTCCTCTTAGTTTTCCTCTTCTCTTCTTCCTACTCCTCCTGTTCCCCTCTTCTTTTTCGTTTCAATTGTCCTCTTTTTCTTCATCCTCTTCCTCTTCCTATAACTTCTACCTCTTTTCCACCTCCTTCCCTCTCATCCACCTTTCACCCTCTCTCCCTTTTCTCCATCTCTAACTCCTTCCCGTCCTTCATCCCACTTCCTCTCCTTCTCGTGTATCCCCCTCCTTTTCCACTTCACCTCTTGCTACCCCCTCCTCCTCCTACTTCACTTTTCCACCTCACCTCTCCTTCTCCACCCCATCCCTCTTCCGCTTCCTTCACCCCACCTCCACCCCCCCTCTCTACCTTCACCTCACCTCCACCCCCCTCCACTTCACCTCCTACCCCCTCTCCCACTTCCTCCTCCTCCTCCACTCCTTAAATTAATATATTATTGATGGTGTGCGCGTGAGGTGCTCCTACCCACAGTACGGAGATGATAATAAAGATAACGCTGAAGCGATGTCTAATGGCAGTGTTACGTGGGAACTAATGCTCCTCTCTCTCTCTCTCTCTCTCTCTCTCTCTCTCTCTCTCTCTCTCTCTCTGTCTTTCCATCTCTTATTTTCTCTATTCTTAATGCTTTTCTCACACACACACACACACACACACACACACACACACACACACACACACACACACACACACACACACACACACACCTTCCTTCCCCCCTCAGAGGATGATAAGACGCAATCCTATATCTCTCTCATATACCTTATAATACCTCCCCCCCCCCACCTATAAATCACCAGAGGTTTCATACATTCAATATCCACTATAGCAATCATCCCCCGGCCATCAATAACACCTGCACTACACCGTCAATAACAACAACTACCCAACTGCTTGTTATTTTTTTTTGTATTTTTGGGGTGTATAGTTATTTTTATTTTTTCGTTATTTATTTATTTATTTATTTATTTATTTATTTATCATCCCTTGTGTTTTATGGTCGTTTGTATATTTTTGTTGTTTGTTGAGTTAATAGCTCACTTCTAGTAACATCACAAACTAACACGGATGCTAGTACTAGTTCACATCTGTTATAATCACAAACTATTACGGATAAGGTTATACTACTAGAACTAGCTCTCACTGAGTACACAGGATCTCACTCACATGTTACCAGGTGAGTCAACGAACGAACGACAGGTGTGTTCTTAATACCATCCCCAGTACGATGACCTCTTTCCCACTGTACTGTGCTACCTGTCAGTAAGCGTCTATCTCTCTCACACACCTGTATCTCTCTCACACACCTGTATCTCTCTCACACACCTGTATCTCTCTCACACACCTGTATATTTTACCCAACGATTTTATTTTCCAATTGATGTAGTTAGTTGGGTTGTTAGCTCGTGTGGATAACGGGGAGGTGTACTGGATAAGGGATGTGGATAACAGTGGGGGGGTGGAGTGGGAAGGGAGGAGAAACGCCAGGCTATGTTGATTGCTCGTGTTGGCGATGTCTGGCATAAAGATGGGAAGCGTAAGTTTTTTTTTTTAAGAGGGTTTTATGTTAATTTCCGTGTTTAACCTTCATTTCACGGTTAATAAAGGGTTTAAGTTAGTGTTTTAACTATCCTTATTATCATCCAAGGTATTTAACTCTTTACTTCTCGCTAAATAACTTGATAAACATTGAATTGATCTTCACACACACACACACACACACACACACACACACGAACACTTACACACACGTTATTTACACATTTACACACGCGCAAGGCACACACACACACACACACACACACACACACACACACACACACACACACACACACAGGACACACACACACACACACACACACACACACACACACACACACACACACAGGAACATTAAGACGTCTCACCCATCTTTTTACCGTCGTTGTCTCGTGTCAATACAAGCCTTGAGGACTCACTTATGAACCAAGAGACAAGTGTGAAGGTGATACAAATTATAGACCATTGTTGCCAACTGATATGCATTACAGTCAGGTTAGTCTCCAGCGGCAAGAAGTGGACCGGAAGACTCCACCTTGTTGGCTACACTGTTTCAAGACTGGTTTTATGTTGTTTAATGTTGGATCACGTGAAGTTTAGCCCCCCCCAGGTTAGTTTACGTTAAGATTAACCTAACCTAACCTAACAGTCTTGGGTCCTAGCCTCCTCTCCACACACACACACACACACACACACACACTCCATGCTTTGCTTTAATGGAGACAGATGACATGTAATAATTCCTCCTGACCGTGACACTTAACTACGGCAATATTTTATAGAATTACTTGTCGTAGTTTGAGGTTACGGCGTGACAGTCTTGTCTGCGGGCTTGTGTCCGGGAATTTTGTCGTTAAGAGATAATGGAAAAGGAAATTAATTTTTTGACTTAGTGGTTCTTTTATTTTTATTTATTTTTATTACTTATTATTTTTATTTTTATTTTCATTATTTCTTTATATTTTTAATCTATTTTGTTTTATTTTTTTTATTTACGTATTTTTATGACCTATTTTTTATTTAATTGTTTATTTTTAATCTTTTTTATTCATATAATTTTTAATATATATTTTTTATATATCTTTTAATACCAAATTATATGTATTTTTAATTTTTGTCCAAGTGATCAACTTATAAATATTTTGTACTTTTTCATTGATTATTTTGAGAAACATTTGATCTGCATTAGTTGTGAGGAGTAAAGGTTATAATATATCAGTAGTTTGACCCGGTTATTATAATTCTTGTTTTAGGTGTTTCAAAGTATAGAAGAAAAAATATTTGTAGAGATGATGGAAAGATCAACTAATTTTCAGGTGTGTTTGAGGATATGAGTGTGTATGTGTATGAGTGTATGTTTGTGTATGTGTGGATATGAGTGTATGTTTATGTTTGTGGATATATGAGTGTGTGTGTGTGTGTGTGTGTGTGTGTGTGGATATGAGTGTGTATGTGTATGTGTATGAGTGTATGTTTGTGTATGTGTGGACATGAGTTTGTGTTTGTGGATATATGAGTGTGTATATGTGTGTGTGTGTGTGTGTGCCTGTGTGCATATCTGCATGTACCTGTGTGTCTAGGTATAAGAGTGTGTATATATATATATGTGTGTATGTGTATCTGTCTGTGTGAGTGTTTGTGTGTGTATATGTGCCTTTAATTAATGCCAACTGTATCTGTAATTAGACTCAACAATTCCAGAAATACTACACTATTTCTTCTCTTCCTTTTAATTGCCACATACTATTATTTTTTCTTCTAAAGTTATGAAACGACAGGTAAATCTCCCGGTAGTTCAGGCATAAAATACAGGTAACTAACTCATCACGGTGACCAAAACGAATCATCTACTTACCTGTATACAGTCGTTAATTATCTCTGCAGGTAAGTTGGGCCTTGAAACATCAGGTAGAATAACAAAACTTTGAAATGTATCATAACTTCAATAGATAGATAGATAGATAGATAGATAAATAGATGATAAATAGATAGATAGATAAAGAGAGTAAAACAGATATATTTCACAGTATAAATAGGAAATAGCTGATAGAAATAGACCTCTGGCGCCTCTGTTGTTTGGTAATGACTAGTTATAAATATTTACTAGTGGTGAGTATGTGAGGAGTGATGAAGGTGGTGGTGACTCAATGTTTTTATGATGAAAAGAAACGTGAGTGAATGGCTTACCTGTTATTACCTGTCTTAATTAATATGTTAGTTTATCATACAATACCTGGAGGGAGGGAGGGAGGTGGGTGGTGGTGATGATGATGATGATGATGATGATGATGATGATTTTCAGGAAATAATGGTGGTGAAAATAATAATGATGATAATGACAATGATATTAATAACAACAACAACAACAACAATATTGATTAATAATAACAAGATGCAATCACGACATAAAATACACACACACACACACACACACACACACACATAACTACAACACAACAACACCCTCTCCCCCCTTAACAGATCCTCCCTTCTTTCTTCCCTACCCTCCTTCCCTCCATAACCCCTTCCCCTAACCCCCCACCTTCCCTACCCCACAACCACCTCCAATCATCATCCAGATTTTCAAAAGTCATTTAAGTATAGCGGATGGAGAAAGAGGTAGTGGTAGGGCGGGGTACCACACACACACACACACACACACACACACACACACACACACACACACACACACACACACACACATGCACACACACATACACACATATATAACAGCAAAATATATACGTGAATTTGTCCGTGAAATTCCGTCATTTAGCCAATACCAGCATTTGGTGTCTCAAGCAATATCCTGTAATTTACGACGTAGTTGCAATAACCATAAATTACGATCTTGGGGGAAATTATTGCTATGAGGTGTAATGTGCAGGAGGTTAATATTCCCCCATTATTCGTCAGGGTTTTAGTTATCCAATTAAATCACCTGTAGTTTTCGCCAGGTGTGTTTTATTGGGTATATTTTTGTAGTTCAATTTTTTTAGGTAATTATTGTTGTGTTTTTTTTTGGGGGGGGGGGTGGGGGAGAGAGTTATTTACTCACCTGTAGTTTTCACTAGATGTAATTTAAGAATTGTGAAGGAAATGTGTGTGTGTGTGTGTGCTTTATTTTGGTGGGTTTATTTTTTTATTTTTTTTTATTTATTTCTGTAATTAAGATTTTATTTTGAGTATATAAAACACCTGTAATTTTCACCAGGTGAGTTTTATGAATAGTGAAGGAAATGGTGTAAGGAATACTTGTTTTATTTTCTTTGCTTGTTTTTTTTTACTTGGTTTTTGTTTTTGTTTTATTTCTTTAATTAAGCCAATTAAACACCTGCTGTTAATTATGAGGTGAAATAAGCTGGGGTGGTTATTCTTCAGGTGATCCAAGGTAAAGGTATATATCCAATTAAGAAAGTAGTATTTTTAGGATTTTTCCCAAAGCTACAGAAATATACACAAGTTCTAGAATCCAATTATAAATATTTTGTTAAAGAAAAACCCCCCTTAAATCCTCTCTGTTTAAGGTGGTTTTTCCTCTGTATTTCTAAAGTGGGTTTTTTTGCTTTCCCATGATAATTTTCTCTGTTGGTCGTAAGTCAATATGAGGCAATTGGAGGAGGAGGAGGAGGAGGAAGAGAAGAGAGAGGTGGATGAGGAGAGGGGGGTGGAGGAGGAAGAGGATGAGATGGAAAAGAAGAAGAGAAGGAGGAGGAAAAAAGAGAAGGGCGAGATGGAACAAGAGGAGAATGAGGAAGAGGAGGAGGAGGAGGTTGAGGAGAAGAAGGAATAGGAAAAAGAGAAGAAGGAAGAGAAAAATAAAGATAAAGTCACTTAAGCAAAGGTAACAACCAGGAGTGTCGGCAGCCAATTAGCGCTCGTCTACCTACAACCCCCAAGCTCCAACGTGTCAATTTCAGGTGGGAAAACAGGTGCTGTGGGTTGCCTGCTGGTCACTCTCTATAATATGTCGCGGTAAACTAACTTATGGGAAGTTTTCATAACCCGGATTCTTGGTTTTCAGTGTTATATTGTTTTTTAGTGTTGGGGTTCTGACTCTAAGGGTGTGTGTGTGTGTGTGTGTGTGTGTGTGTGTGTGTGTGTGTGTGTGTGTGTGTGTGTTTCTTGGGGTTATTAACCTCATTTAGATGGTGATGAGAGAACCAACTGACTAGCTTGGCTGAGCTACCACTACAAATAACAGACAAAATGGCTCCATAAACCATTTGAGACGCAACAGAGCAGTAACTTGATGGGTCGAGAGAGGGGAGGGGGGGGTGGAGAGAGAGAGACGAAGGGGAGGAGAGGGAGAGAGAGAGAAGGAGAGAGGAGGGGGAGGAGAGGGAGAGAGAGACGAAGGGGAGGAGAGAGAGAGACGAAGGGGAGGAGAGGGAGGAGGGAGAGAGAGGAGAGACGAAGGGGGGAGGAGAGGAGAGACGAAGGAGAGAGGAGGGGAGGAGAGGAGAGAGAGAGAGACGAAGGGGAGGAGAGGGAGAAAGAGAAGGGAGAGGGGGTAAAGAGGGAGTAGATAGGGAGAGGAGAAAGAGGAAGGGGGAAGAGAGAGAAGAGGGGGAGAGAATGTGTACTGTATATCTCACCTAGACTGTATTATCTATTGGGGTGTTTATATATATGTAAAGCCTTTGAGAATACGGATCCGTCTCTCAAGAACGTAATGTATACACTTGATAACACAACACAACACAACACAACACATCACAACACATCATAGCACAGCATAACACAACATAGCACAACACAACACATCATAGCACAGCACAAGACAACATAACATAACAAACATAACATAACATACACAACACAACACAACACATCACAACACATCATAGCACAACACAACACAACACAACACAACACAACACATCATAGCACAGCATAACACAACATAGCACAACACAACACATCATAGCACAGCACAAGACAACATAACATAACAAACATAACATAACATAAATAGCATAACACGACACAACACAACACAACACAACACAACACAACGTAAACTTTATGCATGAACGAACTTTTTTTTAAGAATCCGGTTTTAGATCTTAGAAAAAAAATAACTAATATTCTGAACGTTGGCTGAGTTGTGTAGTTTTCAACAGATCTCTAACACAACACGAGTCGAGTAAATCTCTCTCTCTCTCTCTCTCTCTCTCTCTCTCTCTCTCTCTCTCTCTCTCTCTCTCTCTCTCTCTCTCTCTCTCTCTCTCTCTCTCTCTCTCACAGTTGACTGGTGGTGAATAATGGCGGTGAAGTGTATCGTTGACTGTACCCCGCGATCACCTGTCTAGAGGTGGAGTGACTGGTGATGTACTGCCTCTGTCCTCCTTATACCTGACAGACAGACAGAGGGACACGTAAACAGACAGACGGACTTATATAGACAGAGAGATGTAAACAGACAGACAGACAGAGAGAGATACAAACAGACAGACAGACAGAGAAGATAAAGATAGATGGATCAGTTGAGAGAGAAATAATAGATAGACAGACACACACAACAACAACACCTGGCAATGTAAGACTGTCTACCTGAACTTGTATATCAATGCCACCAATCTGACAAACACCTGTCTCTTACCTGCCTATGAGAACACCCATTGATATTACTGTACCTCCTACCTGTGTGTGTGTGTGTGTGTGTGTGTGTGTGTGTGTGTGTGTGTGTGTGTTCAGGGGAAGCGAATTCTCTTGGTTTATTGTTGGGGAGAGAGAGATATCACCTAATACTTCACACACTTGGGATTTCTGTCGTAAATATTATTCCTTCCCGTATTCAAGCATCATTTCCCTCCCCCCAAAGTGTACAGTCGTGAACAATTTTCCCTGTACAAAATAAGTGACTTTTACACACATAAGTCACTACACTATCAGCTATTGTCATATTTCTCCCTAGGACGGATTGGGGGTAATACACGATTATTCAAGAGATTGGTTAGTAGTTGTGCATGGGGGATTTATGTCTGTCTGTCTGTCTGTCTGTCTGTCTGTCTGTCTGTGTCTGCCTGTCGCTTACCTATCGCTCACCTGTTACTAGAATGATGAGTAAATACGCCATTCATCATCCCCAGATTAGGATGATTATTCAAGAGATTGGTAGGAGAGTTTATGCTTGGAGGGGTGTCTGTCTGTCTGTCACTTACCTAATGTACCATAATAATAACCTTGTGATTAGTTTTTCAGGTTCAAAGGAGGAAAATTTCAGTGTGATTTTTTTTTTTTTTATCAGATGACGTTTGACTGTTGGGATGTGTCATCTGTTCCGCTGAAGTTGATTGATGTTCAGGTGGGTATTCAGGTGTGTGATTTTCCCTCCCCGTTCATACAAGAATGTAAAGAGGTGGGAGAAATTGTTAGGGAGTATTATACACGGTTTGAGGTGGTCGTATAAACACTTGTCTCGTCTCAGTGGTCGTCGTGT
>NW_024745602.1:255000-267500 GCF_018991925.1 Homarus americanus | reverse complement strand
TTTCTACCTATTACCTATCACCCTAATTATCTACCTTTCTACCTATTACCTATCACCCTAATTATCTACCTTTCTACCTGCTACCTATCACCCTATTTATCAACCTAATTATCCTGACTGCATCCCTATCCACCTGTCATCTTAATTACCTATCATATCTACCTTATTATTTACTGTCTTAAATATCTGTCTATCTTAATATCTATACTGTTTACCCGTTTGTCTGTCTGTATGCCTATTGCCCTATCATCCAGAATACCTGTCTATCATTCTCATTTGCTTACCTGTCTAATCATCATCGTAATTACCTGTTTACCTTTTGTCAAGACTAACACTCACGATATACCCGTAGGTAACTCAGCTGGTGAGTATATAACCACGAGGCGATATATGAGGTGTTTTAATGTACTTATGATATATTCCTTAGCATAGAGAGTGAGTATAATTATTTAGGATATACCTCTGGTGGTAGATAGTGAGTATAACCGTTTGATGACTCCTTAGGTCGCCAGTATACCCCCTGATAACTTCAACATAACCCGCGATATATTTCCATTAAGTGAGATTAGTAGTATAACCAACTTAAAATATATCCAACGACAGCTCCAGCATACCCACGACATATTCACATTAACTCAAAAGACTAGTATAACCACGAGATAAACTCCCTTGACTCACCCTCCACCCTACCTACACCACCCTCTTCCCCCACCCCCTTCCCCCACCCACCCAACCCCACCCCCAGCGATATATCTTAAACACAGACGACGAAATATAACCAAGTATAACCAAGGTCAAGAAACCATCTAACACACCTAACATACCCAGGCGGTGAGTATAACCATCTACCCACCCCACCACACCCACCTCTACCCCTGACAGAGCAACATACCCCCGTAACTCAAGAGACAGATATAACCTAACCTAACCCAACCAACATATCATAAAACCTTCCCAGATGTCTCCAAGATTCTTACTCAACCTATATTATTTTCTTCACCACCAGAGACACGTGTAAAAACGACCTTAAATCTACTACACCATAAAGATCAGTTTTTCATCTCTAAGTACCAGGGCTATAAGGTCGAGAGTGTGTGAAGGTGGTATGCTGGTGGTATGGGTCTTTTTTGCCCTTTTGGTACCAGAGGCAGGTCGAGGTACCAATTGCCATGTAAAGTACTAGACAATTAATAGCGACAGGAGAGCACACTTGTAATCTACCTCGATAATTCCTTCCTGCAATTGCCACCTTCTTGTGTACAGCCATGAGGGAGGGAGATAGAGAGAGAGAGAGAGCGAGAGAGTAGAGAAAATAAGAGAGAGAGATGAGAGAGATGAGAGAGACAGGGAGAAGGAGGGAGGGAGAAGGAGGTCTTTTCCTCATATGTCTTGAGTCAAATGTTGATCTCCGTCTGTTTTTTTTTTTTTTATTGTGATTTTGATTTGTTGTTGTAGTTGTTATTTTGTTGTTGTTGATTTTAATATTTTAATTGTTTTTGTTATTGTTGTTGTTGCTATTATTATTATTATTATTATTATTATTATTATTATTATTATTATTATTATTATTGTTATTGTTATTATTGTTATTATTATTATTATTATTATTATTATTATTATTATTATTATTATTATCATCATCATTATTATTGTTATTATCATTGCTGTTGTTGTCCATCATCACACACTATGTATCATTACAACACACACACACACTGTCAACACGTCACCATTGACAGCAGGCCCTAAGTCATGTCTCCCACGCGTGGCCCAAGTCAAAATCCTCATTAGTTGAGAGGAGGAATCTTCCCAGGTAGTGCTTTGTTCACCAGTGTTCACTCACATAATGAACACTTCCACCTGTATGAACACCTTGAGAGTTGAACGTTCTAAAAATTAAAAAAAATACACTTAATATATTTTTAGACGTATTTAATGTATTTGTTTATAATATTTTTTGTGGATTTGAAGAGTTAGTGAGGATGATGTAGTGAACAATCGTAATAATAATGTATGTAAGAATCACCTGTTGAGTCTTCGTTATAGCCTCGTGTTTTGGATCCTCATATATGTGAAAAATCAGCCAAGTATAGTGGTATAAGAGACCACAATAAGCCAATACAGAGATCGTGCTTGATAATTCAGTCGCCTGGGGCCCCCGCGTCCTCTCAAGTTGTCCGCCCCGCCACCAGAGGCGCTGTCTGTCTCCTTAATGGTGTTTAATCCTATACATCGTGCAGGATCAAACAGGGGGGGGGGGTTAATCCTCGACTCCTATATACACTGATGATTTTTTTTTAGATTTTTAGAATCCGTATGTGAAGGGGAGAGGATTCCAATACCTTATATATATATCGGTAAATGTTTATATAGGGTCTTCGATCATCTCAAGGCAGGAGTAAGGTATCCAATGCTCTATGTAAACGAGAGTATATAGACTTGGATTCCTTAAGGGTGTTGTCGAGGGGATCCAGTGCCCTATATTGTGTTGGGTTTTTGTTACCAGCCAGTAATCAACACCCCTATACAAAAAACACAACCATATTAAACTCTTGGATTCCATAAGGGGCAGGATAAGGTTTCCAATACCCTATAGACTCCAGTGTTTTTTGTTTCAGCATCGTATGTGGTTTGATAAAGGGGTTTTAATACCTTGTAAGGGGATCAAATGACTATATTTACCTCAAGAGTGATTAAAGTAGAGAGTCCAAACACCTTACCTGTCGACTATGTTTATTCGTTCATAAAGCTTAATTAGATCACACAGGTAAGTGGTATTGTACCTTGAGAAGAACTTGATCTTAAACGTAAGCTTAATAAGATCACACAGGTAAGTGGTATTATACCTTGAGTAGAACTTGATTTTATGTGTATCAGTATTTCAAGAAAGGATTTAATACTCTATATGCTCGGTCTTAGTGTCATGGTGGTGTGTTAGGGAATCAAATACTGTTTATAAGTTTTAGTTTTAATGGATTTTGATCTTATGTTTATTTTAGTGATGATGAAGGATCCAGGTAGGGGTGTGTGTGTGTGTGGAGTATAAATTGATACCTTTATATTACCAGGTGAGTCTGTGGAGTTCACCTGTACACATATACCTGTACTGATACTAATTATTAAAATTCTTATTATCCTCTGTTCAAAAAATGTGCTGTTAGTCCGTCCGTCTGTCTGCCTGTCCGTCCGTCCGTCAGTCCGTCCGTACTGGGAGGTGAGGGAGGAAGAGGAGCACCGCGGGTCGTGATGTGTCAGGTAGCAGAAGAAGCCCAAACTACACAGTTTTTTGGCCCCCTGTCGGAAGATCGGCCGAGGGAGGGTTGATTGGTCGACTGTCGGGTCTACTGGATGGTTGATTGGTCGCCTGTCGGGTCTACTGGATGGTTGATTGGTCGACTGTCGGGTCTACTAGAAGGCTGATTGGTCGCCTGTCGGGTCTACTGGATGGTTGATTGGTCGCCTGTCGGGTCTACTAGAAGGCTGATTTTCGCTGGTCGCCCGTCGGGTCTACCAGCTGATTGGTTGTCTGTCGGGTCTACTGGAAGGTTGATTGGTCGTCCGTCGGGTCTACTAGAAGGCTGGATTTCGTCGCCTGTCGGGTCTCCATTTTGCTGATTGGTCGCCTGTCGGGCCTTACTAGGAAAGCTGGGATTGGTCGCCTGTCGGGTCTTTTACCACCACTAATCACTACTACTACCACCCTCACCACCATCTCCACCCACCACCCCTCACCACTACCACCCCTCACCACCACCACCACCACCACCCTCACCACCACCACTACCACCCTCACCACCCTCACCCTCACCACCACCCTCACCACCCCTCACCCTCACCACCACCACACACCACCCTCACCACCACCATCACCACCCCTCACCACCACCACCACCACACCTCACCACACCACCACCAATCATTTCACCTCACCTCCCTCACCACCACCCTCACCCACCCTCACCACCACCACCACCCTCACCACCACCATCACCACCCTCACCACCATCCACCCTCCACCACCCTCACCACCCTCACCCTCACCACCACCACCCTCACCACCCTCACCTGTCATCATCTTACCTACACTAATTACATTAATCAACCTCGTGCGTCAACCGGTTTGCATGAGATTACTTAAGGAATGTAAATAATTATTATCTGGTGTATACCGCCTGTCGATGTTGTGGTCATTATCTCTACATCTGAGAGACTTCTACCCTTCCTTCTTCTCCTTCTTTTTCTTCTCCTCTTAACACTACTCCTCCACCTCCCCTGCTCTCTGCCCCCCACCCCCCTTCACCAACACTGACCTTCTTCCACTCCTCCACCCTCTCCTCCTCCCTCCTACTTCTTGCCCTCCCCTCCCCCCTCCCCTCCCTCCTCCCTCCCCCCTTCTTGCCCTCACAACACCACCACCTTTGATTATGATAGTTTAACCCTTTAAGTGTGTGTGTGGAGGGGCAGAGTGTGTGTGTGGGGGCAGCAACGTCTTGTGTACACTTGTCAGCACCGGAAATGTTGTCAGCGGGAGTTTGTGTAGTAGTTGTGGAAGTCAAGCGCTAGTTAGGTTAGGTTAGGTGTAATTTTATATATATGTAAGTAATTATTATTTTTTATATTACTCTTATTTTATTTTATTTTATTTTAATTTTATTTTGTCTTTTTTTTTTTTCTTATTTTTTCTGTATATTTTATTTATTTTTTTAGATTTTAATTATTTTTATTATTTCTATTCTTTACAGGTAAGGCCTCGCTAATGTGGACACCTCGTTAAACTGGACACCGCTGGAATTCCGTGAGTGTTCTGTTGATTCTTGTTTCTCTACGTGTAAATTTATCTTATCTATCTGTATATCCTCTCTTTATCTTTCCTTACCCTTCTCTTTTTCCTTCCCTCCTCTCTCGTTTTTCTTCCTCCTCTCTCCCCTCTCCTCCCCTCCCTCTCTCCTCTCCTCCCTCTCCCTCTCCCCCTCCCTCACCAGTACACAAGAGCCTGGCACCACCACCAGTATGTCTATTGAGCCAGTCAACACATTCATCATCACTTTAATGTTACGCTAGTTACTTTACCTACCTACTATGTATCACGTTACCCCTCCACGCCCACCCCCTACCCCCGCCCACCCCCAGCCCACCCAGATCCATACCTGGTGGAAAACCTCCTGCCATCGTCAATTTAACAACCTTCATAAGGGGGTTGACTTGAGGTTATTGTACACTAAGGGTAGTTGTTGTACCTCGCGGGTGTTGAGTAAAATGCTTACATAACACTTGATGTCGTACCTTGTGTGTTTATTGTTATACTTCAGGTGTGCTTGTTGTACTTACGTAATGTCTACAGGTGTACGTAATGTTTGTTTGTGTGTTGTTGTTTTGAGTCGTCAGTGTCGTACCTAATGAGTGAGTTGTTGTACTTGACTTTGCATGTCGTACTGGACGGGTTTAAAGATCGTATGACTTCTAGTTTGTTGAGTCGACTCCTGGGATAGTAAGTTGAGTCGACACCTGGGATAGTTAGTTGAGTCGACACCTGGGATAGTAAGTTGAGTCGACACCTGGGATAGTAAGTTGAGTCGACACCTGGGATAGTTAGTTGAGTCGACACCTGGGATAGTAAGTTGAGTCGACACCTGGGATAGTTAGTTGAGTCGACACCTGGGATAGTAAGTTGAGTCGACACCTGGGATAGTTTCTCACAAGCCAACCACCTGAGAAAGGGTTAATTAGGATACTGTTCATGGTCTCAAGGGCTGTAAATCCCCCATAAGAGAAGACAAGATTGGACCTTATGAGTCTTGGTGGTAGAATGGAGTCATAAGAGGTGAGAGAATATATCAGAATACCTCACAATAATAATACCTCTTCAGTTTGGTCAGGAAGGCGGAAACTAACACCTACCTCTCCCCTCCCCCTCCTTCCCCGCTTCCCTACCCCCTCACAATACATTTTCCTGGTCTTTCCCCCTGCCTCCCTCCTCCCCCTACCCCTGCCTCTCCTTCTCCCCTCCCCTTCCCCTCCCCCCTACCCCCTCACAATACATTTTTCCTGGTCTTTCCCCTGTCTCCCTCCTTCTCCTCCCTACCCCTGCCTCCCCTCCTTCTCCTCCTACCCCTTCCTCCTCTTGTCTTACCCCTCTGCTTACGCCTTTCCAACCATATTTCCCCTTTTCTCCCTCTCACAACTTGCCCTTGCTTTGTTCCCTCTCCCCTTTTTCCTCCCCTTACAACGCCACCCTTTCCCCAGCTGTCCCCCTTCCCCACCTTCCCCCTCTCCTTCCTCCCCCTCACTACACCTCTTCCTGGCCTCAGAACGCCGGAAGCTGCTGATTACATATGGTTATTTTCCTTCTGCTTGTTTACTATAATGACCTGAGGTGCGTCCTATTAAACCAACCTAGATTTATTGGGCGGCCATGATGGTGTGTGTTGGGAAGGCTCAATGATGTGTGTGTGTGTGTGTGTGTGTGTGTGTGTGTGTTTTCTTTCAGCTACAAAAATAACCTATATGTTAGTTTTAACCTCAGGTGCGATATGGCCAGGTGTTAACTAATGGGCTGTGATGCAATGTGTCCTGTGAAGCAAAATATATGGGTTTATCTGTTTATGATTTGGGTTAGGTTAGGTTAGGTTAGGTTAGTTTGGTTAGGTTAGGTAAATTTAGGTTAGGTTAGGTTAGGTTTGTTCGGTTTAGTTTAGGTTGGGTTAATCTCTCTCTCTCTCTCTCTCTCTCTCTCTCTCTCTCTCTCTCTCTATCTCTCTCTCTCTCTCTCTCTCTCTCTCTCTCTCTCTCTCTCTCTCTCTCTCTCTCTCGACCAGGCTACATCACTGACGTCACCACCTTCTGTGTTAATGATGTGTTTATTCCATTATGCTTCAAGACCTCGACCGTGATGTGCAGGCAGTGCTGGCGGGGGCGGTGGGGGGGGTGGGGGTGGGGGGAGCAGGGATGGAACTAGAAGAGGTGATGTGCAGGGGTGGAGTGGGAGAGGAGGAAGAGGATGGGGAGATCAGGGAGAATTAGAGAGTGGCATGTGAGGTGGGGAGAAGGAAGATGGGAAGGAAGGTGTGAGAAGAGAGATGAGGCGAGAAAGAGGGAGATGGGAAGTGGGAGGAGTGCAGTAGAGAAGGAAAGGAATGGTGGGGATAGGGGGGGATGGGGAGGATGGAAAGGAAATAGAGAAAAGGAGGGGAAGAAAAAAGAGGAATAATTAGATGAAAGACGAAAGAGAATGAAGGGAAAAAAGAAGAGGGAGAAGAAGGAAGGTGAGAGAGGGAGGAGCTAGAATCAGTAGGGGGGGTAAGGGTGTAGTATCAGTAGGGAGGGAGGCTGCCCACATCACCACCACTCCTCCTTCTCCCCCAACAATTGCAAGTCGCGCCGTGCACCTCCGCCTCGCCCGCCTTGTTTATGTATTGTTATTTATCTTTTGAATAACATTAAATCGGATCCATCTATCTCTCGGGGTTACCCGGTAGGGATTTACGGTCGTCTCAGCTATTGTTACGTTTAATTACGTTGTTGCTTTAACTCTTAATAGATTAAAGACATTTATTATGGACGACGGCGGCGTCAGTGCCCTCTAGCGACGGGGTCTAGAACTGCTTCCCTCTGGCGGTGGGTTTCTGTACTATTCAGCAGCAGCATGTTATATAAAGGACGGGGGAGTTCGTGTTCTTGGTCATTATTATTATTTATCCAGATGGTATTAGATTAGGATGTTGTTTATGGCACATTAGTGTTTAATATCTATAACTTAGAGATTTCTTAAACCATTTTGGCTTTGAAGACGAACAAGGAAGCCACACTAAAGAGTAATAGACCCATAAAATAAATTAATAAAAAGATAAATATAAACGACAGAAAATATTAAAGAAAACATGTAATATATCTCTCGGTAGATGGCGGTAAAAATGGCCGAATATTTACACTTTTACCAGAATTCATGACACTAACATAACGCCGCCGAGTACCACATTTGTTCAACTTTCTGATAAAAACAACGAGATGATGTATTATTTAGAGGCAAAGATGATGGCATTACAGACCTTGTGGTGATGGTGGTGGTAATGGTGGTAGTGGTGATGGTGGCGGTGATGTTCGTCAGCATAAGTTTAATTTGAATAGTTTCTTTAATTTCTCTTTGTCCAATTATCTCTCTCTCTCTCTCTCTCTCTCTCTCTCTCTCTCTCTCTCTCTCTCTCTCTCTCTCATTATAACCACCGCCAGATAAGAATCACAACACCGACGAAAGATGAAATATACAAATGAACTTAAGATCGAGAATCAGAGTTATGAGGCCAATATTTCGCTCTTAAGAATTACCCACTTCCGGCCCCTTACGTAATTACGTCCAGGTTTAGCATCTAGTAAATCAACAACTTTTTAACCCCTTGAGTACGGTGGATAAACCCCTTGGAGTACGGTGGATTGACCTTGAGTACGGTGGATTGACCTTGAGTACGGTGGTTTAGTGGATTAGCCCCTTGAGTACGATGGATTATGGTGGATTTACCCTTTGAGTACGGTGGATTATGGTGAATTATTAATTTTAGTACGGTGGATTAACCCCTTGAGTAGGGTGTATTGCGCTGGATTAACCCCTTGAGTACAATAGCTTAAACCCAGTGCGTATTTTAATTATTCTTCTATAACTTGTATTTTCATTTTGTGTCCGATACTTTTTATTTCCGTTTATTAAGTTTTCAAAATATTTCTGTATTTTTTCTGTAATTAAATACGTAATGTGTGTAATTAATTTGTATATAATACATTAATATTGAATAGGTTTTTTTATTAATCGTATTTTCCAAGTAACTTTTTTTTTAATGAATATCTGTAAAAAAATATTCTCCTTTAAATTATACTCTTGTAAGTTAGTAAGTAAGTAAGTAATTTATAGGTATTTTTTTTTTTTTTTTAAGTATGTTGTTTTTAATGTAGCAACTGTAGTATTTATTATTATTATTATTATTATTTTTAATTATTTGTGTTTTTTATTTGGTGACCTGATGAATGTTGACATATTTTCTTATGACTGAAGAATATTTTTTAGGTAGTGAGTTCTGGGTTATTTTGAGGTATTTTATTATTACCATCATCATCATCATCATCATCATCATCATCATCATCATCATCATCATCACCACCACCACTAACACACACACACACACACACACACACCGTAATAAATAAACACCTTTACTGCCACCGGAATCCCAAACTCAGGTAATCAGACGAACACCAACTCCGGCAGGTAACCATAAATGCCTCACTCTCCTCACCTGTAGTATGAGTTACACCACACATCATGGGACTGATATAATTTAGATAACGAGGCAACACCAGTTAGTCTTTCACTGTGAGGGCGAGTTAGTTTGTGTTGTGTTTAGCAAAATTGGTGCAAAACGTGGGGGGGGTGTTGTTGTATTTGTTTATTGTTTATGTTGTGTGTTGGGGTTGTGGATTTTGTTGTTGTGTTTGTTGATATTATTATTATTGTTCATGTTATTATTATTATTATTATTATTATTATTATTATTATTATTATTATTATTATTATTGTGACCCGGTATTAATAAGACCATATGCTTTATCTATTATTATCCTCTAATAAAAGAAGATTAAAGGCACTTCATTACCCATTATAGGGACGGAATTAAGTGTCGGGTATATATATAGAGAACTTGCAGATGGGCTATTATTATAATGTCAAGGGACTACCTATTATAAACGATAATGTTCTACTATGCCAAGAACTTAAATGTGTTTTAATTAGATTTATAAGCAGGAAATAGAATCTTTTTAGTACACAGAAATAAATTAAAATGTTTCCTATACACTAAATCGGCACAACGCAGAATCTCTATAATAGGAATGAGTTTAAATATAGCATACCATTATCGGGACGCTATAATAATCAGTTCATAATAAGACTAAGACCCCAAGGTGTTTTATATTCCAATTATCGGGACGGAATCAGTATTGAGCATATGCTAAAGAGACGAGGAGGAGGGGGGATAAGCATAATGGAAACCTGTTCATTTATAAGGCACGGCCGATTAAATAGTAACACCGATAAAGAATGTTGAGAGCCGATAAAACTTGATGGATGTTGGACCCCCGATGTGAGATGCGTGTATATATCGGGGAGACCTGTTGTTGTTGTTGTTGTTGTTGTTGTTGTTGTTGTTGTTGGTGGTGGTGGTGGTGGTGGTGGTGGTGGTGGTGTTTGTGTTGGTGTTAGATGGCGTTGATTGTGGTGGTGTTAAATGGTGTTGTTAGTTGTCTTAATTGGTGGTGTTAGATGGTGTTAGATGGTGTCTTAATTGGTGGTGTTAAATGGTGTTAGTTGTCTTAGTGGTGGTGTTAAATGGTGTTGTTAGTTGTCTTAATTGGTGGTGTTAGATGGTGTTAGATGGTGTTAAATAGTGATGTTAATGCTGTTGAGTAACCAACCCCCTCTGCTCCTCTTCTGCTGTTTCCTGATGCTGGTAATCGCTGTTGCTGCTGTTAAGATGATGATCATGATCCCTACTGTGACACTGAGAACAGCAGGGGCCACTAAACTTCATCTTATCTGCTGTTTTTGCTGTTAATGTACTCCTGCTGTACTCACCCCCGCCCTCCCCCTCTCTCCTGCTGTACCTGCTTATATTGAGAACTCATTGACTGCACTTCAGAGCGCCCCCCCCAGCCCCCCAGTTCTAACCTAACCTAACCTAACCTAACCTCCCCCTGCTGCTGTTAACATCTCCTCCTACTTGTTGCTTCTGCTGTTAATATGTGCCCCGCTGTGTCTGCTTCTGCTGTTACTCCCATTACCACTGCTGCCGCTGATAATATATACAACCACCTGCTGAGGCCCGCGTCTCCTGACAAGCAGTAACTCAGTGGCTTGTTGCTTCTGCTGATGGTGGTAGTTGGTTGGTTGGTTGGTATAATGATGGTGGTGGTTGTTGCTGTGGTGGTGGTTGTTGCTGTGGTTGGTTATTGTGGTGGTGGTTGTTGTTGTGGTGGTGGTGGTTGTTGCTGTGGTGGTGATTATTGCTGTGGTTGGTTATTGTGGTGGTGGTTGTTGTTGTGGTGGTGGTGGTGGTTGTTGGTTGGTTGGTTGGTGGTACTTCTAATGATGATTGTGGTTGTTGCTACTTCTAATGATGGGGGTAGTTATTGTTGTTGCAAATGCCGGTTTTGGTGGTATTGATAATGGTTGTTGTTGATATTTTTACTGATTGTAGTTGCTGTGATTATTGCTGTATCTTGTACAAATAGTTGTTGTTGTTGGTGGTTCTGGTGATAGTTGTTGCTGGAGGCCTCACTAATATCAGGAACCAAACTTGAATTAACTTAACATTAACCTAACTTAATCTAACTTAACCTAGTCTATCCTAACATTAACATTATCTTACTTGTACACCTAACTTAACTTAACCTAACCTAACTTAACCTAACCTAACCTAACCTAACCTACCCCACCTCCCCTGTACCCCTCCTCTTCCTCCTCTCCCCATCCTTCTCCCCTTTCTCCCCTTCCTTCCCCCTCTCTTTCCCACTACTCCTCTGCCTTTCTCCTCCCTTTCCCTCCTCCCCCTCTCCTTCTTGCTCTTCCTCACCACCCCTTCCCCTCTCTCCCCCTTCCCTCACTCCTCCCCCCCTTCCCTCCTCTCCGTCTCTCCATTACTGTCTCCTTCACTTCCGTTGGTGTTATCCGTCTCTATTCTCTGTGTTAAAACAATTACAGCAACAGTTTAAGTTGCCTTCATCCCTCCCCGATAGAAAGTGATCACGCGGTAAACAAGAGGGACTCGGGGCTAATATTTTACAGTCTAGAGTCAAGATGATAATATGACGGGACAATTATATCATCATGTGATATAATCTGATAATTGTAGTGTAGAATAATTCTTGTGTAGCGGTAATTACTGACCGGAGGAAATTGTGGCCTCAATTCATATCAGTTTTGTTGTTTATTGTTGTAATTATTTACACACACACACACACACACACACACACACACACACACACACATATATACACGTACTCACATGCACATACACACAGACAGACACACGGACTCACGCAATCACACACGCATTGCACGCATAAAGAAATATTTACCAATATGTACATACAGTATATGTAGTTGGATATAGAAGATAAAACTGATTATCTGTGTCGTCTCTATACACTTAAACGAGTTGCTTGTTGTTATATAGGCTTCTACTGTAATGAATATCAATGAAGTAAACCCAGATCGTTCATAAATGGTAAAAGACCCTACAAACAAACACACAGGTAATAAAAGTACATTAATTACAGGTGAGGAATCTTTTATTACACAACAGGAGGTGTAGCTGAGTGTTAGAAGGAGCGGTCCATTCATACAGAGACTAGGAACTTTACCCAGGCTAGTAAATAGAAAATTATCTCTCTATTAAGATTGTTACTAGTAGGGGAGGGCGAGAGAGGGATGGGAGAGGGAGAGGAGGTGAGCGGGAGGG
>NW_024745602.1:172500-250000 GCF_018991925.1 Homarus americanus | reverse complement strand
TGAGGGAGGAAGAAAATAAAGACTAGTAAAAGAAATTAAGAAAAATAGTGATAAAATGAAAGAGGGAAGAAAATAAAGATTAAAGAAATAGATAATAAAATAGTGTAAGATAAACGGGGGGAATAAAAGAGAATTTGATAAAAGGTGAAGACAAGAAAATAATAATAATCCGAGTTTTGTGTTTGAAGATATATTGTTTTTTGTTATTTTTTTAAGTAGATTATGAAGATTAAGACGCCGACAGGATTATAACACCGAGAGGATTACAACACCGAGAGAATTAGGACATCGACAGAATTAGAAATCGACGGATACAGAAAACCGATAGATTTAGTACACCGACAGGATTTCAACGCCGACAGAACTAAAACCCCTACAGAATTATGGCATTGTCGACCGTATACACTTGTCTCCTTGATATCGTCGAGGGGGGGGGGCGGGGGGGTCGGGTAATATATAGAAGTTCCGGAAATGACGGCGTCATGAATAGCTGAGCGTAGTTAGGGCGCCCCCGCCAGGTGGACTCCGGATGCCCTGCTGTGCTACTATGAACCTTGCTAATGATCCGACTTAATCCTCTCCCCTCGTTCCTCGGCTCCCGCAGACGCTCTTCAGCAATCCGGATATAGAGTGAAGCAAGATGGCCGACGGTAGTGGATGGAGATTAGTTATTATTTTTAAGTTGTTGGTTTGACTGATTTGTTGGCCAGTTACTTATGTTTATTGACGGGATGGAAGAAAACACATGCATACATACGCCACATACACAGGTGTTGAGGACGGTAGTGACAGGTAAATAATAGAGGTATTAACCTCACCGCGAACCTACTTAACACTTCTTAGCATTTATCACCCAAAAAAAAAACATTACGACCACAACAACACCCATCTCTCTCTCTCTCTCTCTCTCTCTCTCTCTCTCTCTCTCTCTCTCTCTCTCTCTCTCTCTCTCTAAAAGAAAGAAAAATCATGACGACAGTACAGAGTGAGTACAGGAACGGAAGTGATGGCCTAGCTTAGACAGGTAACAACAGGTAACAAGAGTAATCAAGACCAGGTAACATACCATACTACCCCTTTACCTCCCCCCACCCCCTCGTCTCCCCCTCCTCCTCCCTCCCCTCCCGTTAATCCCCTCCATATTACCTCCCCCACGTTACCCCCACCGTTGCCCCCTCCCCCACGTACCCTCACCCCTCCTCGTACTTTCCTCCCATCTTTGTCCGTTTACGAAGGAGAGGAGATGAAGAAAAAGAAAGAAAGAGGAGGAAGACGAAGAAGAAGAAGAAGACAAAAGATGGAGAAGGAAGAGAGAGAGAGACAAGAAGACGAAGAAAGATTAAGAAAAATAAGAAACACTAAAAAAATATCGCAAAAAATTACTACAAAAATCTAACCGTAAAACATACATGATAGAAATAAGCAAATATTAAAAAAAGAAACAAGGAAGGAAGATAATGTAGGTGTAAATAGAAGGGAATGGATGATAGTGTCAACAGAGAGAGAGAGAGAGAGAGATGATGTAAGGGGTGTAACCACAACATCTGGCCAGCGATACCTACCTAACCTAACCTTCTACCGATGATCCACGAGCTACACACACACACACACACACACACATACTGTCATTCGTACGTTCACACACACACATATATATATATATATATATATATATATATATATATATATATATATATATATATATATATATATATATATATATATATAAGCGTACATACACAACTACACACACGTGCAATCACATATATACTTACACAAAATCACTCTCGCATACATACATACATACATGTAGTCTCTCCTCTCTCGTTCCTTTACTCAGTCGTGCAATCCCTGTTCTTCCCTCTTACATTTCCTTCATTCCCAATCCCTCCCTCCCCCTCCCCCCTCCAACCATTCCTCCTCCTCCCTCCCCCCCTCCAACCATCCCTCCCTCCCTCCTACCCCCCCCACACTTACATACCCCCCCTCTCCTTACCCCCATAACTTATCCCCATACAGTAATTTAGGACCCCCATTCGCCGGCCAATCACACTAGCGGTACTGGAAACGGTGGGGAAAAACTGGGGTGTTGCAGTGGCTGGGGTGGGCAGGTAGGGTGGGGTGGGGTGGGTGGGTGTGGCTGGGTGGGTAGGGTGGGCGGGTGGGGAAACTAGGCGGTTGCAGTGTGGGTGGGGTGAGGTGGGCGTGTGGGTGAGTACTGTGTGTGTGTACATGAATAAGTTAAGTTTGTTTTTAAATATTTTTGTTCAATTTTTGTATTAATTTAAGGCACCATCATTATTATACATGTTTCTATACACCACAACTATACATGTTTCTATACACCACAACTATACATGTTTCTATACACCACAACTATACATGTTTCTATACACCACAACTATACATGTTTCTATACACCACAACTATACATGTTTCTATACACCACAACTATACATGTTTCTATACACCACAACTATACATATTTCTATTTACATTTATCTTCACATTAAGTTAATCAACAATCGTTAAAACTTGTACAAATTTTCTTTAAGTAGCTTGTATGATACATATCTGTGTATATATGTATTGTGCTGTGTATATATGTATAGTTCTGTGTATATATGTATAGTTCTGTGTATGTATGTATAGTTCTGTGTACATATGTATAGTTCTGTGTAGGTATGTATAGTTTTGTGTATGTATGTATAGTTCTGTGTATGTATGTATAGTGCTGTGTATGTATGTATAGTGCTGTGTATGTATGTATAGTGCTGTGTATGTATGTATAGTGCTGTGTATGTATGTATAGTTCGGTGTATGTATGTATAGCTAATTTCATACACTACAAGTTAGATTTAACTATAATATTTTCACTGTTTAGCTTTCATTAATTATACACCAATATGAATAACCCCGAAGGATGAATGAGTGAATCTGGGACAGTATTCACCGATGAGTCAGGGCGTCTGTCTGTCCAATACTCATCTCTATAGATTATATTGCATGAATTATATATATATTTCACATCTGGTACACCGGGATACGCCCTTTAATCACGCCTGATGTATGGTGTAGCATCAGGCGAGTCTGTTATAGCTAATGAATATATATGAATGGAAGAACGTCATATGTGTGTGTGTGTGTGTTGTATGTAAACACGCAAGCTGGCACGATCGTCCGTATTTTGGGGGAAAAAACGCTTAAATATGGGTGTAGTTATGATTAAATATTGAAATTCGTGAAATATTAAATATATACAAGTGTGTGTGTGTGTGTGTGTCTGTCTGTCTCACATCCATAAAAATACGTATATCACACACACACACACACACACACACACACACACACACACACACACACACACACACACACACACACAGAGCCTCGTTCTTCCCGTTATTGGCCTAAAATGAACACTGAATTGACCGGTAGAGACGGTAGTTTCGGACAAGAGTCATCGCCCAGATATGATCGACCGCTACAGGAAGCTGGCGAATTACATCACGGCCACCAAATCACCTGTTATTGATAGTATACGCTGGGGGCTAGTTTACCTGTGTGACGCTAGTTTACCTGTCATATACTAAGGCTAGTTTACCTGTCTCGGGCTAGTTTACCTGTCTCGGGCTAGTTTACCTGTCATATACTGAGGCTAGATTTACCTATATATACTAAGGCTAGTTTACCTGTCTCGGCTGGTTACCTGTCTCGAGAATGGTTACCTGTCATATACTTGAGGCTGGTTTTGTCATATACTAAGGCTAGTTTACCTGTCTCGGGCTAGTTTACCTGTCTCGGGCTAGTTTACCTGTCATCAACTCCACCATACACGAACACTTCTATGACGTCATTACTTGTTATTAATTATTGTTATTTTGTTATGTTCTTGTAATTAAAGTTATGAATCATCCAGGTGTAGTGTCATCCAGGTGTAGTGTCATCCAGGTATAGTGTCATCCAGGTGTAGTGTCATCCAGGTGTAGTGTCATCCAGGTGAGTTCAATATATAAACGTTATTTTTGGCGTGTTGTTATTTTTTTTAGGTATACACGAAAGCCCTATTGGTTACTTTTGTTATTTATTGTTTGTGTTATTTATTCATCTTGTTATTTATTGATGTGGCCCGGTGCCATGTTTATGTGTGTTGGATATGCAAATTAGGTTATTATTTTTTTACCTGTGATTTTGTGATACTTGAAAGATGATTGACTTGTTTGTTTGTTATTGTTTTTGTTTCTCTCGTGAGTTTGATTTTTTCCCTTTAATTTACCTGTTGATTTTCTCAAACGTCGTGTTTGTAATCAATATTCATCTTTTAATTATATATATTTTTAGTGAGTAATATTTAATTCTTTATAATTAATCCGTTTTATTTTAGTTCAGCAATAACAACTTATTTATATATATGTATATATATATATATATATATATATATATATATATATATATATATATATATATATATATATATATATATATATATATATTACTGTAGTATAAATTATATATTATTTTTATTTTTATTGAATCTATATGAATGGTTTTTTAATATTAATTTATTATTTTATTATATCAGAAAAAATATATTTAAAATACACCTTTTTTAATTTATTCTCATCATTTACCTGTGGCCGTCACACCTGAACACTGCATTGATTCGATTTTTATTATTTATTTTATGGTTTTATTCTGTGTTAGTGATTCTATTTATATTGAGGTGAACTGAGTTATTGATATGCTAATGTTAATACTTCCTCTGCGTGTTTCTTTACGGTGTACTGAACCTTAATATGTGTGTGTGTGTGTGTGTGTGTGTGTGTGTGTGTGTGTGTGTGTGTGTGTGTGTGTGTGTGTGTGTGTGTGTGTGTGTGTGTGTGTGACAAACCTCCAGCTCCTCGTGTTCCTGTTATCCCTTTAATGAGAAAAGTTAAAGCGTAAAATACCATCAGTGCATCATAGCAATAAGTCTCTCTCTCTCTCTCTCTCTCTCTCTCTCTCTCTCTCTCTCTCTCTCTCTCTCTCTCTCTCTCTCTCTCTCTCTCTCTCCTTTCATCAATTCTACCTCTTCTTCCTTCCCTCCTCCCTTCTTTTTCCATATCTTCCTTCTGTCTCCTTACCTCCATCTTGCATCTCCTTCCTCTATCCCCCTTCACTTCTCTCCATCTCACCCCTTCCCTCTCTTATCATCCCTCTATCCTTCCTAACTTCTAGCCATCTCCTCCCCACCACACCCCCACCAGGTAACCAAAGAGTTGAACACCATATACCTACACCTGGTACACCAACACTACACCTGGTACACCATCACTACACCTGGTACACCAACACTACACCTGGTACACCATCACCACACCTGGTACACCAACACCACACCTGGTACACCAACACACACCTGGTACACCAACACCACACCTGGTACACCAACACCACACCTGGTACACCAACACCACACCTGGTACACCAACACCACACCTGGTACACCAACACCACACCTGGTACACCAACACCACACCTGGTACACCAACACCACACCTGGTACACCAACACACACCTGGTACACCAACACCACACCTGGTACACCAACATACACCTGGTACACCAACACACCTGGTACACCAACACTACACCTGGTACACCACCACTACACTGGTACACCAACACACACCTGGTACACCAACACTACACCTGGTACACCAACACTACACCTGGTACACCAACACTACACCTGGTACACCAACACCACACCTGGTACACCAACACCACACCTGGTACACCATCACCACACCTGGTACACCAACACCACACCTGGTACACCATCACTACACCTGGTACACCAACACCACACCTGGTACACCAACACTACACCTGGTACACCACCACTACACCTGGTACACCAACACTACACCTGGTACACCAACACTACACCTGGTACACCAACACTACACCTGGTACACCAACACTACACCTGGTACACCAACACCACACCTGGTACACCAACACCACACCTGGTACACCATCACCACTGGTACACCAACACTACACCTGGTACACCATCACTACACCTGGTACACCAACACCACACCTGGTACACCAACACCACACCTGGTACACCAACACCACACCTGGTACACCAACACCACACCTGGTACACCATCACCACACCTGGCACACCAACACCACACCTGGTACACCAACACTACACCTGGTACACACATCACCACCTGGTACACCAACACCACACCTGGTACACCAACACCACACCTGGTACACCATCACCACACCTGGTACACCAACACTACACCTGGTACACCAACACTACACCTGATACACCAACACTACCTGGTACACCATCACTACACCTGGTACACCAACACCACACAAAATTAAACTTACTCCAATAATATTTTTTCCACCCTGTCTTTAAAAGTCGTATGATATAGTGAGTGAGGAAGGGAAGAGTAGCCTGGGATTGGCTTCTCTCTGCTCTGATGGTAATTGGTGGGTTGGGGTGAGAAATACGGATACTACTAAAGCTTTTATTCGGTGTCACGGAACGGAAACAAGGGAGTGGTGTGGAGTAGTAGTGGTGTGGAGTAGTGGTGGTGTGGAGTAGTGGTGGTGTGGAGTAGTGGTGGTGTGGAGTAGTGTGGTGTGGTAGTGTGGTGTAGTGTATGTACGCATGTGGCGTGTGTGTGTGTGAGACAGACAGTCAGACAGACAGGCATTTCTCCCTGGGCCATTATTTCCCTCACTAACGTCTTCAAATATCTTAAACAAGTCTGAAAATCTCCCATAATCAGCGGCCATAAATAGAGTAATTTGTTGATGCTGTCGGGAATGCCAACTTTCAACCAATTACATGAACCAAACTACTGTTGTTCTCCCGCTGTTAATTGCTGTTTAGCGTCGTCATCAGTGGGGTTATTACTTCCCTTAATGACCCTCGTCACGTCTAATTATCAATATGTACCGGCTGCTATCAATAATAAATATGGTTATAATGACGGCAACAAGTACGACACCAAGATTCATCAACGGTGTTAATTATCTGTTGATGTGCGCCACTGCCGGTGAACGTTCGTCAGGCGTAAAGATAGATGGTGGAAAGCAGGTGAACTTTCGCCTGGCTTAGCATCCATTAATGTTGTATTGTGTGTGTTAGAAAAAAATGAGAGGTGAACGTTCGTCTGGCGTAAATTGAGAGGAATCATGGTTATTGTGCGATGGATGGAGGGAGGTGGGCGAACGAGCGTCTGGCGTAACTCTCGTGCGTTCATCTCTGCAGATTTAATATACGTGTAAAAAGCCTCAGCCTATGAAGACTACTTGCTTACAGTGTCCAGGTAGTCATTAATAGGTTTACAGTGTCCAGGTAGAGTCATTAATAGGTTTACAGTGTCCAGATAGTCATTAATAGGTTTAGTGTCCAGGTAAGTCATTAATAGGTTTACAGTGTCCAGATAGTCATTAATAGGTTTACAGTTCCAGGTAGAGTCATTTAGTTACAGTGTCCAGGTAGAGTTATTAATAGGTTTACATGTCAAGTGTCATTATAGGTTTACAGTGTCCAGGTAGAGTCATTAATAGGTTTACAGTGTTCATGTAGAGTCATTAACAGGTTTACAGTGTCCAGGTAGAGTCATTAATAGGTTTACAGTGTCCAGGTAAGTCATTAATAGGTTTACAGTGTCCAGGTAGAGGTTATTAATAGGTTTACAGTGTCCAGGTAGAGTCATTAATAAGGTTTACAGTGTCCAGGTAGAGTCATTAAAAGGTTTACAGTGTCCAGGTAGAGTCATTAATAAGGTTTAGTGTCCAGGTAGAGTTATTTGGGTTTACAGTGTCCAGGTAGAGTCATTAAGGTTTACAGTGTCCAGGTAGAGTCATTAATAGGTTTAGTGTCCGGTAGAGTCATTAATAAGGTTTACAGTGTCAGGTAAGTCAATGTAGGTTTACAGTGTCCAGGTAGAGTCATTAATAGGTTTACAGTGTCCAGGTAGAGTCATTTAGGTTTACAGTGTTAATGTAGAGGTCATTAACAGGTTTACAGTGTCCAGGTAGAGTCATTAATAAGGTTTACAGTGTCCAGGTAGAGTCATTAATAGGTTTACAGTGTCCAGGTAGAGTCATTAATAAGGTTTACAGTGTCCAGGTAGAGTCATTAATAAGGTTTACAGTGTCAGGTAGAGTTATTAATAGGTTTACAGTGTCCAGGTAGAGTCATTATGGGTTTACAGTGTCCAGTAGAGTCATTTAGTTTCAGGTCCAGGTAGAGTCATTAATAGGTTTACAGTGTCCAGGTAGAGTCATTAATAGGTTTACAGTGTCCAGGTAGAGTCATTAATAGGTTTACAGTGTCAGGTAGAGTCATTAATAAGGTTACAGTGTCCAGGTAGAGTCATTAATAGGTTTACAGTGTCCAGGTAGAGTCATTAATAAGGTTTACAACGAAATAAAAAAGTACACCAGATCTAAAAAATAACAAAACAACAACAACTAACAATTATCTATATAAAAAAATCCCCCAAATTATCACAAATAATAAAAGATAAATAAAATAAAAAACAATAAAAATATATAATAAAAATGACAAAAACAATAATAATGAAAATAACAATAAATCGGTGCATGAAAAAGGAAAAAAATATAAAATAAAATAATAAATTACTCCCAAAAGGTAAGATTTGTTAGTTACGGGTGGTGATAAGGAGACATAAGTCATGATTCACTGGTAATGGAAGATGTTACGTCATTACAACCATTAACTCCATTACATCTATTAAGTTTATCACTACACTCGTTAAACACTAATGGCCAATTGGTAGTTCAGGGGCAATGGAATGTTTTTAACGGTTAGCAGATGATGACGCTGTTCGCTGCAGCAGTCACGGAAAGTTGGGTGATATTGTGTCGGAAAAAATGTGTTTTGGGTGTGTGGGTGTGGGTGTGTGTGGGTGTGGGTGTGTGTGTGTGTGTGTGTGTGTGTGTGTGTGTGTGTGTGTGTCTGGGTATGTGTGTGTGTGTGTGTGTGTGTGTGTGTGTGTGTGTGTGTGGTGTGTGTGTGTGTGTGTGTGTGTGTGTGTCTGGGTATGTGTGTGTGTGTGTGTGTGTGTGTGTGTGTCTGGGTGTGTGTGTGTGTGTATATATATATATATTAATTAAGGTTTATTGAAGCTTGGGAGGCTGAAATATACAGTTATATTTGGAATGGTTGAATTACATATACAGGATGACACATAGATATAGTAAGATGGGGATCAGCTCAAACTGTTCTTTCAACTAGTGAAGTGGACAGTGTTTACTGGGTAATACACTGATTATTATGTTATTGATAATTTTAATGGTTGGGACTGGGCTGTTCTTATAGCGATCAGTTCTGCAGTATGGGCTGGATGCGGTTGTGGTGTCGAACAGCAATTCTCGGACAGGGATCTCAGGTGGTAGTGGGCCGGTGTCGGGTGGGGCTTCTTACAATTTGCAGATGGGCCGTGGTGATGGTCAGTGAGAGTCAGGGTAGTGTGTGCCTTCTTGATATGGGTAGGAGGGAGAATAATCTTGCATTGCTTTCTGTGTTTACGTTGTGTGGTTTAGGGAGGAAGCCGGTGGGTGTGTGTGTGTGGTGTGTGTGTGTGTGTGTGTGTGTGTGTGTGTGTGTGTGTGTGTGTGTGTGTGTGTGTGTGTGTGTTTAGGTGTGTTTAGGTGTATCCTCAAAGGGTTTAAGTCATCGTCCTCACCGAGTTAAATCATCATACACAGGGGTTCACACAAATAAACCAAGTAATAACCCCCCTTCCCCACCATCAACATACCAAAAGATAAATATAAACCAATTATCCCATCATTTATATAAACCTAAACAACGGAAGAGAAACAACAGGCGATTATTTCATTACTCAGGCATTTCATCACTGCCTGAATGTCTGTCTGAAGCCACACTGAACTCTTAACCTCACATGAAGCTAATTTGCATATCTTTATTGTATAATTTGAGTAATAACGCTTCGTTGTATTAAATTGATATAAACTGCCATTGGGAATAATTTTAATTTTGTTGGTATGTTATTACAGTATTATTATTTAAGTATTAAGTGTGTAATATAAGTAATTTTATAAGTAATTTTAGTAAAACTGTTGATAATTTAAGTTGGGATCACGTGAAGATTAGGCACCCAAGTTAATTTTACCTTAAGATTACCATTATAACGTAATTTAACCTAACCTAATCTATCCTAACCTAACCTAACCTTACCTTACCTAACTTAACCATACCTTACCTTACCTTACCTTACCTTACCTTACCTTACCTTTCCTTACCTTAGCTTACCTTACCTTACCTTACCTTACCCCCCACAGAGCGTTAGGGCAGTTAATCATCAAGTGAAACATCTAATTAGAGTACAGGTAAAGATCTAATTGAAATAAATCATATTAACACATTATCTTGTCACTAAACACCTATGAGCCGTACATAACATACAGGCAGACACAGTACTCAGGTAGACCAAAGTAAAGCTAATTTAGTACTAGAAACATCGATACATTCAGAAAATTTAGTTATTTTATATATCTTCATTATCAAATATCAAATTTATAAACACTAAATCCAATTAAACCATTCCTAAACCAAATAAACCAGTGTAATAACTTTAAACCATCAGCACTCTATATCATAATTAATACAGTAAAACTTTTATTTAACGGACTATACGGAAAAGAGAGTCCCTTATATAGAGGGTTCCAATAGATGTAAAGTCTCCATCTTACGAACTAATAGAGATGAAAGTCTGCTATATCGAGGGTCCGTTAGATGAGAACCTCCCCCATCTAACGGATTATATAGAGAGAAATCCGTTATATGGAGGTTACACTATACAGCAGATCTATATTAACCCTCTAGATACCGGACAAATACCCGACAAATACCATATAAATAACATAGAACTGCCTTAAATACCAACGAATACCCAGGTACCTACATACCCACCTTGAGGTACCCCACCACTGGCCTCATTAAACCAACACACACACACACACACACACACACACACACACACACACACACAGACTCTCTTCATTTATACATTCCAGAATATTAAAATAATAATGGTATATATATTTCTCTCTACGTCTTAATAAGTCAGTAGGCAGGTAGGTAAGTAGGTAGGCAGGTAGGTAAGTAGGCAGGTAGGTAAGTAGGTAGGTAGGTAAGTAGGTAGATAGAGGTACAGTAGGTAGATATATAGGTACAGTTGGTAGGTAGGTAGATACAGTAGGTAGGTAGGTAGGCAGACAGGTAGGAAGAGGAGAAGGGAGGCAGGTAAGTTGGTAGGTAGGTCGGTAATCAGACGGTTAATTTGCCCGTAGCCAGGTCGTGACGGTCATCCCTAGATGGTGCGAATTATAAAGCTGCAACTAACAATTATGAAGGATAAAGTCAGCGTGGAGAGGTGTGTCTGGCCCACTGTTGGTAGCCTGTTGTTGTATCTGCTGTGAGAGGGAGAGAGAGATAGGCTATTATGTACAGTATGTGAGAGAGATAGAGACTGCATGTGTGTGTGAGAGAGAGAGAAGAAGAGAGAGGAGAGGTGTGGCCACTGTTGGTAGCCTGTTGTTGTATCTGCTGTGAGAGGAGAGAGAGAGAGGTGTGTCCACTGCTAGTAGCCTGTTGTTGTTGTTGTTGTGTGTATATGAGAGAGACAGAGAGAGAGAGAGAGAGGGCTGTATGTGAGAGAGAGAGAGACACCACCACCATCTCTTACCACAGTGTCTGATCACCGCGGCATCATTTCTCTGTCTCTCAGTTCTATATAATTACAAGAAATAGATACAGATAAGTATTTAATTTTGTAACTCTCTCTCTCTCTCTCTCTCTCTCTCTCTCTCTCTCTCTCTCTCACACACACACATGCATAGTCTCTATCTCTCTCACATACTGTACATAATAGCCTCTCTCTTCTCTCTCTCTCTGTCTCTCTCCTGAATAAAGTGAGAGAGAATTGCCGGTAATTACTACATGTTGGAATTAAAAGTGGGGAAAAATTTATTGGTTTTACCTTTGAGAATAATAATTAATGTGAGTTAAAGAAGAACAAATATGGAATTTTTGGAACCTGTAAATAACACCTGTAAATAACACCTGTAAATAACACCTGTAAATAAGTATCATCTGTAAATAACACTTGTAAATGACTTAAAAATAACACCTGTAATGTAAGAGTGTTATATTTACACAGCAAATATTGAAGTGTACTGTCGTGTGTGTGTGTGTGTGTGTGTGTGTGTGTGTGTATGTGTGTGTGTGTTGTGTGTGTGTGTAGTGTGTGTGTGTGTGTGTGTGTGTGTGTGTGTGTGTGTGTGTGTGTGTGTGTGTGTGTGTGTGTGTGTGTGTGTCTCAGGTACGTTCTTCCTCACCCTTGCATCAGCAGCTCTATGTACGTCAGGCGTGAATTACCTTACCGACAGTTTAGTCCTTCATACCACCCCCTCCTCATACCACCCCCTCCTCATCCCCCTCCCCTTCATACCGACAGTTCAATGAATCCCGAGAGAGCCCGACAGACCAAGATCTCGTGCCGTGTCGCCATTAATCATTCGCCGACAAAAGTATATTGATCATATCCCGACAGATAGGTCGTGTCGGGCTTGACGTACTACAGATCTCCTCTGACCAAATACACCTTTAGTGAAAATGAAACTTGTTGTATGTGAGTTATTGAAGGTGATGCTCGTCTCGTGGGCACACTTGTCCTAATGTTTGTTTGTGTTTGTGTGGGTTGGCTGGGTTTGTGTGTTGTGTGTTTGTTTATTTATTTATAAGTGAGAGAGATAGAGCCCAACAGAAAGAGAGAGAGAGAGAGAGAGAGAGAGAGAGAGATTTACATAATAACAGGAAATAATGATAAAATACGACATCCTGACTTTGTTATCTTCATATTATTATTATTATCTTCGTCATTTCTCTTCTTCCTTTGTGTTATGGTCACAAGTACTTAATTAGAGTGTGTCATTCTCTCCACTCCCCTCTACCACCTCTCTTTCCCTCCCCCACCTTCTTCTTTCTCTCCCTCCCCCCTCTACCACCTCTGTTTCCCTCCCCCTTCTTTCTCTCCCCTCCCCCAGGTGTTAAAAATGAGAGAAACAGATTTACTCTATTTTTCTGTGATGTTTGGGATACAGTTATTTGCATATGACACTTGCCCGATATGACACCTTGGTACGATTATTTGCACACGAAAATGTGGCTTTCTTCCCCCCACAAGGAAACATTACAATAATTACCGCATTTAAAGATAGATTAGGCGCGGTTGACCTTGTTATAAGTGTCGGAAAAGACTAATTTGTGTAGGAAAATTTGCTTAACCTTCCATGTAATAAGTGAAGTGGCATTACCTGGAAAGTTTATGTAGGTGCCACGCTAATTTAGGATTCTCAGGTGTGTGTGTGGGGGGGTTAGATAAGGTTAAATCAGGTAAGGTTAAGTTAGGTTAAATAAGGTTAGGTTAGGTTAGGTTAAGGTACAAAATATAGTTAGTTAATATAAACTGGTACAGATAACTTGTGTGAATGTTGGTATCAGAGTTAATGTTGTTTTAAACGCTGTATGTGAACCAGTCATTAACCTTCTCTCTCCTACCTAGAACATTAATTATTACCTGTCACCTCTTAGTGCTGCCTCTTCCTCACTCTCCCTCACTCCTTCCTTCCCTCGCTACCTTACCTTACCTTACCTTTTCCCCAATACCTAACACCACACTGCTCCATCACCCTCTCTCTCTTTCTCAAGTGTGCCAATAATCCATCTATTAACCATGGGGGGGTTGTAAGTGAAGTGTGTCAGATCAAACCACAGTGTACTTACCCCGCACCTCCTGCTGTAGCCCTCACGACCCCGCCACAACACGGCTGATCCCAATCGGTGTACCAGAAGCGTGGAGCTGACGGCTAATTACTGTGGCGGGTTAACTTTTTTGCTTTATAGCGCATGCACTTATTTTACCAACGAAAGGGGTGCTTGTTCGTGTGTGTGTGGGGGAGGTAAGAGGGAAGGTGGGGGAAGGGAGGGTAGAAGGGAAGGAAGAGGGTGAAAGAGAGAGACAGAATATAATATTTCATCAAATTAACGTAAAGTGTTGTGATTATTATTATTGATAATTTCTCACTCGTCTATTCAACTATTTTTTTTTTTTTTTCTGAATTACGATTCATTGTTGAGTCAAGTGGATTAGTTTTTGTTTAATACCGATTATCACCTGATTTATTAAACTTTTACTTCTCTGTGTTATTTAATTTTTTTTTCATATTGTTTCATATTTCAATTGAATTTTCTTATATAATCACTTTGTTATCTTTCTCTTTCTCTCTTTTTGTTTCTCTTTTCCCTCTTCCCTCTCTTGCTCTCTCCCTTCGTCTCTCTATATCTTTTTCTCATTATCTCTTTTCTTCCTCTTTCCTTCTCCCTCTCACTCTTTCCCTCTCTCTTTTTTCTCCCCCTCTTCACCTTTCTCTCTCTCTCTCTCTACACACACACACACACACACACACACACAGAGTCGAATAATTTGTGTTTTTTTCCCTCGTTGTATTATGATCACGTAATCATTTTATGTAATATTAACTTCAGCAGTGTGTTGATAGCGGCTTCACGTGACGCAAAAAAATCTCCTTTCAATTTTATGCCGGACACCAACAAGCTTTGTATATACTGCGGCTTTTGTTACTATTATCTTGATCTTTTTTTGTGAGTTTATTCTGTTTTATGATTTTCGTGTTGTTCAATTTATTTGTATTTTCATTTTTCACCTATTTTTTTTATTTGCTAATTTTTATTGTTTTTATTAATACGGTATTATTATTATTATTATTATTATTATTATTATTATTATTATTATTATTATTATTATTATTATTATTAGTAGTAGTAGTAGTAGTAGTAGTAGTAGTAGTAGTAGTAGTAGTAGTAGTAGTAGTAGTAGTAATAGTAGTAGTAGTATTTATAATTATTTTATTTATTTTATTATTATTTATTATTTTATATCAAGTCATTATTACCTTCACTCATTATGGGAACTGGTGGGAGTAATTTAGCTTAATGTTAATCTGAGTATATTACCTGCCGGAAGTTTACCTGTCTGGGTAAATATGCAGGATGACAGTATAAACGACCACGTATAATACTGTACACAATTGTGGGCGTAAATGGTATCACTCGGCAGATATTGTTGAGAGTGGGATTCATTGTGTGTGCGGGGGTATATTGGGTGGTGTGGGGGTATGTTGGTGTGAATGGATGGGGGAGGTTTGTGGGGCGTTAGATATGTGTGTGTGTGTGTGTGTGTGTGTTGTGAGAATCGATTGAAAGACTCATGATATAAAAACAATGCGTTACGTCACCCCGTGTTGCTGCCATAAGCTGCTGTGTTGGGACGTGATATGTTATACTTCGCTGTGTTATTGTTGCTGTGTTATATTGTGTTGGAAGTGGTTACTGTATTGACTTAGAAGTGAAGGTTTTTTGTTGAGGAGATACGTGTGTGTGTGTGTGGAGGAATGAAATATTTTTTATGATAATATTGCCTAACATAATAATCTCTTCACACACAGGTGACTCAACAGTCTCTCACAAGGCCTACTTTTTATCATATGTGGTGACCTCACTGCTGTTATTTATGATAATGAGTGGTCACGTTTTAGGAAATTCCTTTTTCAACCCACACACACACACACAAATGTACGCACACTCATACACACATGTACACACACACACTGATGTACACACACTCACCATTCACTCACTCACACAGACCAAAATTTTAACATTAAATATAATATCATGTCCTCACAATATTATTTATTTGCGTGTTGATGTAATAGGTGTGTGGGAGGACAAGTTTCCCAGAGGACAGGTGATTCACATAACTTACAGGTGACCATTAGGAAAGAAACCCACGGAAAACCCCAATTGCTTGTAATTATTTCATGTTGTGTGTGTGTGGTTCATCATTTACACACACACACACACACACCACACACACACACACACACACACACACACACACACACACACTCACACACACACACACACACCATCTGTGAGGGAATTACTACACCACGTGAGGCCCCTATAACACCATCTGAGGGAATTACTACACCACGTGAGGTCCCACCATCTGGGAGGGAACTACTACACCACGTGAGGTCCCTCATAACACCATCTGTGAGGGAACTACTACACCACGTGAGGCCCCTCATAACACCATCTGTGAGGGAACTACTACACCACGAGGTCCCTCCTAACACCATCTGTGAGGAACTACTAACCACGAGGCCCTCATAACACCATCTGTGAGGGAACTACTACACCACGTGAGGTCCTCATAACACCATCTGGGAGGGAACTACTACACCACGTGAGGTCCCTCCTAACACCATCTTGAGGGAATTACTACACCACGTGAGGCCCCCATAACACCATCTGTGAGGGAACTACTACACCACGTGAGGTCCCTCCAACACCATCTGGGAGGGAGTTACTACACTACGTTTTTGCTGTTCAACACCTACATTAATCTGTATGTTCACTGTATGTTCCTTTACCTTTCTAATGAAGGCTTTTTGTTAAACCACCAATGTATGTAATAAGTCATTTATGTCCAATGTATATTTTCAGCCTTCGGGCTGCAGAACTTTTTCAATAAACAGTCAATTATTATTATTATTACACACACACACACACGCACACACACACACACACACACACACACACACACACACACACACACACACACACACACACACACACACACACACACACACACACCTGCAGATTGGAAAGAAAAACTGGATTTACCCCAACACCTGTGATGCTCCTCCTCCACCAGGTGTGTCAGGAGGTGTGGCTGACACTGGTGGTGCTGACGGCCCGAGAGAGACTGACAGTTATTAAGACTTAAAAGACTGACGTATAGACAAAATGCAGGTATATAAACGGATAATTAGACATAGGAAGAGAGAGATGGACACCCAAATAGATAGATAGATAGATAGATAGATAGATGTCTTTGTATTTAGGTAAGAATAATTATTAATATTTTTTAATTAACAGAAATTTGCATATACCTGTGTCGGTCGGTATTGGCATAGCACTATATTACCCCATGCTTATATATTATAGAACAAATAGTAATATTATCTCTGGCCATCAACTAGTCTTTGTAAAGTATTATAAGTGCCTCTGTGTAAGTGGTATAACATGGTCTATTACTTAACGCTGTATATCTTTTATAAGTGGTGTTCTATTATCTATCAGCTGGTTCATAATAGACTGTTAGTATCTATTGGTCTTTGTAAGTGTATAGGATAATTATTTCTCTATCACTTAAGTGCCTCTGTATCTGTAAGTGTATAAGTGCCTCTCTATAACTTAAGTGCCTGTCTCTCTAAGTAGTAAAGCACTTGTCTCTCCACTATCTCTCAACAAGCACTCACTATCTCTGTTCATCTCTTGGTCTCTCCTCCTCAAGTTGTACCATTTTGCTCAGGTCATCGATACAGTCATATACATCAGCCTTCACCAGCCTTCACCAGCCTTCACCAGCCTTCACCACCCTTCATCAGCCTTCACCAGCCTTCACCAGCCTTCACCAGCCTTCACCACCCCCACTAGCCACCTAGGTATGCACTCCCAGCTGATTACCTATTACCCAGCTGTCCTCCTGCATGATATTATTGCATGTTTTTGCATACAGATGTGCAACGTGCAACACTCGGCTACCCCCACAGCACGGTCCGGAGGCTGCCAGTGTCAAGTGTTGTTAATTTTCGTCTTTTACTCTCGTGTGATTGATGTTAGAATGTATTAAACTTGGTTAATTTTAACAAGACCTCAGAGTGGAAATAAATAATCGTATGTTAATTTGTTTCCTCGTAAATGATAATAAAAGTCAGACGAGTTCAGGTTTCTCAAAAATTCTTACGATAAACTTTTCCCCCTCGTAAATATAAGTATAAGAATGTATCTAACTATCACATTATAAGTTACACCTCGAAAAAAAATGGAGTCAAATTTACAGGAGACTCTACCTTAACTAAATACTACATCCTTTGAAGCGTATAACAATAACGTCGAAAATGGCAAGAGAATTATGGTAAGACTCGACCTTAACTAGATACGTTCTTCTAACACCAGTTGGTATTGAGAATTAGCATAGAGACTCTCAGTGTGTATTGACCAGGGGTGGGGTGTATACTGTGTGTGATTACTGAGGTGTTGTGTTTACATATTCATAGCTCTCGGCAAGGGGGTAGGTGGTGGGGGAGGGAGGGTGATGGTTGTAGGGATGTTGATATGCTGATTTTACGAGGATTAATATTATTGTCTCTCTCTCTTTCCTTCACATTCTCTCACACCTCCTCACCTCTCACCCCTCACCTCCCCCTCACCCGCTTGACTGCCTGCTGGAGTAAGTTATTCTCGTCTCCTGACTGATGTACAAGACGGTGAGAGAATATTTATTAACAGTATTCATGGAGTTTTGTAATATAATACTACCAAAGGTTAAAAATAATACGGCGGTAAAGGTGGATATTGTTCATTAGTGTTGTTATTGTTATTATTGTTGTTATTTTGTTAGTTTTGTTATTGTTGTTGTTGTTATCTTCGTTATTGTTGTTGTTATTGTAAGTGTTGTTATTATTGTTGATGTTATTTTTAGTGTTTTGGTTATTGTTGTTATTGTTGTTATTGTTGTTAGTATTGTTATTGTTGTTGTTTTTGTTATCTTTGTTATTGTTGTTGTTATTGTAAGTGTTGTTATTATTGTTGATGTTATTTTTAGTGTTTTGCTTTTTATTGTTGTTACTGTTGTTATTGTTGTTACTGTTGTTATTGTTGTTGTTGTTGTTATTGTTGTTTGTATTGTTATTGTTGTTGTTGTTATCTTTGTTATTGTTGTTGCTATTGTAAGTGTTGTTATTATTGTTGATGTTATTTTTAGTGTTTTGGTTATTGTTGTTATTGCTGTTATTGTTGTTATTGTTCGCAATATTTATGTTGTTTTTCTTATTATTGTTGTTATTACTAACTTTACATTATTATCATTATCATCATCATTAATACATCGTTTAACTAAAGACATACAATTTCTTATTACATACTTACATACACCGGGAATTTATAGATCAGTCTATATATTAGGAAAGATTTGGATCATATACGAACTATATTTCTACACCAGTGAAAAGATTGATATTTATATATATATTTCAACCCTTAATATTTTGTTTTATTTTGTGAATTTCTCCAGAACATTACCACATCGGTGTTGCCATCAGGAAGGTATGCAGTTATTCCCACTACCATTTCCCAACGTGACGTATTAATGTTTACACTCTGATTTTTTTTGGTTATAATTTAAGAGCGTTTAATTATGTCAAATAGTGTTGAGGACTTTATAAATGTATGTTATATTAGCTCTTATTAATGGGTGGAATTAGTATTATTTTTGATGGGGTTTTAGAATATTTGGTCTTGTTTTCACTCTCTGTTCTATTAGACTTCAGTTCTAATTGGTCTCAACTCTAACAGGTTCTAGTCCTAATAGCAACACCCTAACATATATGACTTGGTTAGGTTAGGTTAGGTAGTTAAGGACCCCAATGGGACATGACATCATTTACCGAAGTCAATTTCCTTTTAATAATATAATCGTTTAATTTAGTAATAGTGAATTCTCGCTTGTGTCCATTATCTCCTCTCTTCTTCCCTCCTCCTCCTCCTCCTATTTCTCTTCTTCCTCCCTTTTCCCTTTCTCACTCTCCTCCTGTTCTCATTCTTCTCCTCCTTCTCCTCCTACTATTCTCTCTCTCCTCCTCCTTCTCTTCCATCCCCTTCCTCCCTCCTCCATCTCCTCCTCCTCCCAGTTTTTGTCGGGTTGTATCAAGGCAAACAGAGAGGGAGATGAGATAATCGGAGAGAATGGATTGAGGCAAACGGTAAGTGTGGATAGATAGATAGATAGATAGATAGGGGTGATGGATAAATAGATATATAGATAGATAGAAGTGGTGAAATTATTATGAAAATCACGACACACACACACACACACACACACACACACACACACACACACACACACACACACACACACACAGTAACTACAATTCTACCCCTTTAAGAAAAAAAATGATATCCATAACAAAATGTAATAGTTAACTGTAAAGTAAAAAGGTATTTCCCATTACCTTTTGAATTATTGTATATTAAGTTACCAAAATATTATATAATTATTTGTTGTATAGATAATTGTCACCACCTATAATCCAGTACCAATTTTGAGTTATAGAATATTAAGTGTCAATAAATATACACTAAAAATAATACTAAATATGGAAAAAATATTAAAATTATAACTCACGAAGAATAATAAATTACACGATAAAAATGATATAAAATTATCGTAAAAAGAATTATTTGATAACTACCTACACACACACCTTCACTACTTAATAATACATTAACCACAACGAAAAAAAACAAATAATCTAAAAATAATTATTGCGTGAACACCTTTACAATTCCTCTTAGTATAAAAAAAATAATTTAAAATGATTCATGATCTCACTAGCTGTAATTTATTCAGTGATAGGATAAGACGTTGGTTATTTTCCCTAACAAGATGCAAATCCAGCCAACCTGAGGGGGGTCCCGTCCGTGTGAGGGCTTGGGGAGGAGGAGGAGGGCTGTGGGGGAGCAGGGGTCAAACGGATCACTCTCTACCTGGCGTTGATGTTACCTGTCGGGTTTTTTTAGGGTGGTGGTGATTGTGGTGGTGTTAGTGGTTGTGGTAGTGGTGGTGGTGGTGGTGGTTCTGGTGGTGGTAGTGGTGCTGTTGGTCGATGATGGTGGTGGTTGTAATAGTGGTGGTAGTGGTGCTGTTGGTCGATGATGGTGGTGGTTGTGGTAATAATGGTGGTTTGATGGTGGTTTTGGTAGTGATAATGGTGGTAGGTTGTGGTGTGGTGGTGGTGGTTCTGGTGTTTGGTGCTTGTGTGGTGGTGGTTGTGGTATAATGGTGGTGGTAGTGGTGATGGTCGTGATGACAGTGGTGGTTGTGGTAGATGATAATGGTGGTGGTAGTGGTTGTGGTAGTGGTGGTGGTGGTTCTGGTGGTGGTAGTGGTGCTGTTGGTCGTGATGATGGTGGTGGTTGTGGTAATAATGGTGGTGGTAGTGGTGATAATGGTCGTGATGACAGTGGTGGTTGTGGTAGAGGTGATAATGGTGGTGGTAGTGGTTGTGGTAGTGGTGGTGGTGGTTCTGGTGGTGGTAGTGGTGCTGTTGGTCGTGATGATGGTGGTGGTTGTGTAATATGGTGGTGGGGTGTTGGTGAGTGGTGGTGGTTGTGGTATATGGTGGTGGTAGTGGTGTTGGTCGTGATGACAGTGGTGGTTGTGGTGGTGGTGGTTCTGGTGGTGGTGTGGTGCTGTTGGTCGTGATGATGGTGGTGGTTGTGGTAATAATGGTGGTGGTAGTGGTGATGGTCGTGGTGACAGTGGTGGTTGTGGTAGAGGTGATAATGGTGGTGGTAGTGGTTGTGGTAGTGGTGGTGGTGGTTCTGGTGGTGGTAGTGGTGCTGTTGGTCGTGATGATGGTGGTGGTTGTGGTAATAATGGTGGTGGTAGTGGTGCTGTTGGTCGTGATGATGGTGGTGGTTGTGGTAATGGTGGTAGTGGTGATAATGGTCGTGATGACAGTGGTGGTTGTGGTAGTGGTGATAATGGTTATAGCGATAATATGATTTGTCTTTATATCTCTCTCTATAAAGAAATACAATCACTAATTATACCATTAACCATTAACAAAACACAATATACCCGATCATTTATCAATAACCAAACAAATGCTCATTCAAACCACCAAACAAACAAACACACACACACGTTATTTAATATCTTTTAATGGACTTTCTTGCAGTTTCAAAAGAGTTAAAATTATTTCAACAATTATTTTAAAAATTATTGATGTGTGAGGAATTATGCGTGACCCGACACCTCATTGTGGATTAGTATCACGTTTATCTGTACTAGGTCACACACACACACACACACACACACACACACACACACACACACACACACACACACACACACACACACACACACACACACACACACACACACACACACACACACACACACACACACACCACCTACCTCTCAGTCTTAGTCAATAATTCTATTTTAACTCAACAGTTTAATTCCACTCACCTGTTTTTAAATGTCCCTCAGGTAGACACTGCATTAACCTCACTGATTTATTGACATTCATACATACATTATATCCCCTGGGGTTTAGTATCATTTATTTTAGTAATTTATGGTTAGTTCTGGTGGATAATTTCTTTATCTCATTATAGCAGTGTGTTGTTTATAACGACAGGAAGCTATAATGATATGTATAAATGGTGATCTGATATGACAGTGTGTTGAGGGTGTGTGTTGAGTGTGTGTGTGTGTGTGTGTGTGTGTGTGTGTGTGTGTGTGTGTGTGTGTTGTGTGTGTGTGTGTGTGTGTGTGTGTGTGTGTGTGTGAAATAATAGTCATCTTTCTAAATATTTTCATTAGTTAAGAATTTCCTGTACAATATATTTAAATTTTTTCGTGAGTGTTTTTTTTTTTTTTGTACATTTTGTTGAATATTTTTCCTCGTGTTGAAATATATCGTAGGTGACTGTTGAATGATTTAAGCGTCTCTTTTGATTTCATGTTAAGTGTGTGTTAAAATTGTGGTGGGAAAGTTAATGTGATAATGATGTTTTTGTTTTTTTTGTTAATGATAGTAATTTAGTGTTTTTAATCGTGGTTATTATTTATTTGTGATAAAAATGTTGTTGTTAATGATGGTAATTATGTAGTTGTGATTTAAATGTTTTTATTTATTTATTTTTTGTGATAAAAATGTTAGTGTTGTTGATAGTAATTATGTGATAAGGATTTAGATATTAGTTATTTGGTCTTAACTCTTAGATGACCTTACGAGTTTCTGAAGGAAATAGTTTGGGTTTTATTAATGACTTCAAATACTTTACGGTACATTAATTATTCTTATTATTTCCCAACGCCATGATGAATTTCAGGTTTCAAGTGCTAATTTATTTCTGAAACTTGTATTTCTTTAATCATCCCAATTCTAATGCTTCAGTGTTGCTCATTATACCTTAACTATCAGGTTAGGTTTTTTTTATTAATTTATGGTTGCTGAATGACCTCAATTGTGTCAAAATTACGTAAATTAGTGTTCAGTGATATGAAAGTTTATCGTTAAATCTCTCTTTCCGGAGTTGTTTAAGTTATTTCTTTATTTATTTTATTTTAGTGGTTAGTTTATCATGACTTTTAGATGAATTTATTTGAATTTATTTTTTTTTAATTTATTTATTTTAATTTAACTTAATGAATGATGTTTTTAGGTGACTTTTATTATTTTATTTATTTAGTTACGTAGTTCATTCGTTATATTAATTTATTATTTAATGTATTGTAACTTTTAGATGACTTAACTATTTTGTATTAATATTCCCTGTACTTTAGTTATTAATTAATATATTTCAACATTTAGATAAATTTTAAAGTAATATATTTCTTAAATTTTTCGGGTTTCATTAATAATTCCAGTTTTAACATTACACTAACTTAATTAACATGAGGTGAACAAGGAGGCTCTACCATTAACATAACTTATGGTGGTTAAACATTAAACAGGTATTATTCTCAACGTTACTTATGAGTTTTCTTAATATTTATTTCTTCCAGGAGTAAATCTTTTCAACTTAATTCTGACTGAAAGTATTTTGTAATGTAATATGATCTTCAGGTAACTTAACTGTACACCTTTTTGTTATGCACGAAAAGTTAATGTTAACACCTGATTGGGGGTATATAGTGATTATCTGTGTATGTTGGTTTGTCAATCTGTCTGTTCGTGTTGCTTATATCTCCAGTATTTATTCTCCATCCATCCATGTTCAGTCTCCCATCCCACCCAATTATTCACCTCAATCCCAACCCACCCTCAACCCACCCTCAACCCACCCACCTACCCACCCAACCAACCTTTCCCCCCAATTTCAGTCTTCTCCCACCCACCCATTCACCCCCATCCCTTCTCAACCCCACCCACCCACTCTCCCACCCACCCACCCACCCACCCACCCACCCACCCACCCACCCACCCGCATCCCGCCCACTCAGGACTAGACAGGAGCCAGGGGGGGGTCAGCATCGGCAGCAGTGATTACTAAATAACGTGGTGGGGGTCCCCTGCTTACCTCTAGCCCAGGAATGTGGCATGACAGACACACGGACAGACCCACCGCGATGGATGAAGGATGGATGAGGAAGATGGGAGGGTACAGGTCAAGGGGTGAGGGATGGATGACGAGGAGTGAAGGGTGGATGACGTTGGATAAGGGATGGATGAATATGAATTAGGAGCAAACGATGAATGAATGGCAAGGAAGAGAGAATGAATGACGATGGATGACGGATGAATGAATAATGAATGACAAGAATGAAAGCATAAATAACGATGGATGAAGGATGGATGACAAAGACAAGACTATAGAGATCAAATCAGGGTGACCTATGACGTAAAAAACACTCACTCTGACTTCTCAATATCGTGTGACCATTACAGAGGTTAGGTTAGGTTAGGTTAAGTCACGTTCGGTTAGGTTGTGTCCACAGAGTTTGGGTAATGTATTAATTCATAGAAAAAATAGGTAATTGTATTTTTCTTTTTGTTGATTTTTCTTTCTATTTTTCTTCGTTTATCAATTTGGTTTATTTTAATGATTTATGTTTTTTATTTTTATTTTTGTCTCTTCTTTGGTTATCAAGTTTTATTATATATTTTTTGTTGATTTCCTTTTTTTTCTCTTTCGTTTCTCATTTTTTTACATTTTAACATTTTAGTGAATTTCTTCCTATTTTTTTGTGCTTCGATAATATAATATAATATAATAATAATATAAGATGATTATAATCATCTTATATTATTTTTTTATTTATTTTTTTCGTATTTCTTCATATTTTGTTGTGCTTCGTTTATCAAGTTTTATTATTTTTATTCATTTATTCACTAATCCATTACTCTAACCTTGGTCTAGGAATCTACCTTCACTCACACCACTTGTTGCAATCTTCACATTACGCAACATATTCATTATTTTTGTGCAATAATCACAGTAATATACCCGTCATTATGCACAAGTCTCACCGTCACTTGTGTATATAGCATAATACACACACACACACACACACACACACACACACACACACACACACACACACACTCACACACACACACACACACACACTTATGTGTCACTTATGTGTCACACACACACACACACACACACACGCACACACACACACACACACACACACACACACACACACACACACACAAACTTTCACATCTTACGTTGCAAATCATTAAACTGCAAATAAAATGCAAGCCAAAACGAGCTGAGAATTGCAAGAAAAGTTGTTATTGTAAAGTATGCAACCCGGGTAAAACTATGATTGTTTGTGATTATACGTGATGATTAGTTATTTTCCTGCCATGTTTAAGTTATGTGGGAGGTTGATCATCGCCTTCTCTTGTGGCTGGTCTGAGGAGCTACGTGTTAATGTCTCCAGGTTTTTTATTTTTTATTTATTATTATTTTTTTGGGGGGGGTTACTTTATGTTGGGGTGATGAGAGAGAGAGAGAGAGAGAGAGAGAGAGGCTTGTGATAACTCGGCGGGTATGTGTGTGGTATAGAACGCGTTGTAAGGGGTCATATATAAACTCATAACTATAAGTTTATATATATAATTTACATTAGATAATTACCCTGGCATACATTATCACATCGTTACGTTGTACACAGCTCAGCGTGGTCACTACTACAGTGCCAGCAACATATTCTACTGTTTTAATTAACGACCAAGCGGAGAATTAACGTACTCATTAAACAGTGTGTGTGTGTGTGTGTGTGTGTGTGTGTGTGTGTGTGTGTGTGTTCCTTTTAGTTGAGTGGGCTGTGTCTTATGAATGTGCTGGCAGATGGGTGGGCTGGGCGGCGTGTGGGTGGCTCCATGGCGTGTAAGGGCTGCGGCGTGTGGGTGGGATGGGTGGTGTGTGGTGGCGTGGGCGGGCCACAGGTGTGTGGTGGACAAGGACGTGGGTACAGGTCGTGGTGGGCGGAAAATCCACCCACTCCATTCCAGCTCCCTCTTCATCAGCCTCGGTACCACTGTGAGGGTCAGCAAGGTCCAGGACGCCCACCTAGACCCCCCTTCACCGACCTACACCCACCTACACCCACCTACACCCACCTACACCCACCTACACCCCCCCTACACCGACCTACACCCACCTACACCGACCTACACCCTTCTGGCAATTTCGACCTACACTACCTACACCGACTCCACACCACCAACGGGATCTACACCCACCTCACCCACCTACACCCCCTTCACCGACCCACACCCACCTACCCCCCACCCACACCCACCTTCCCCACCCACACACCCCCCTACACCCACCCCACCCCCCACCCTCCACACCCACCCCACCCACCCACACCCACCCACACCGACCTCACCCACCTACACCCCCCTTCACCGACCTACACCCCTTCACCGACCTACACCCCCCACCGACCCACACCCACCTACACCGACCCAGCACCCACCTTCTTCACCCACCCACACCCACCTACACCCACCCTTCACCGACCTACAATCATCTACCGACCTACACCCACCCACACCCACCTACCCCCACTCCACACCCACCTTCCCCACCTACACCCCCTACACTCCACCCACCCCCACCCACACCCACCTACCCCCACCCACACCCAACAGCACCCACCCACACCACCTACACCACCACACCCACACCTACCTCCACCTACACCCACCTTTACCGACTCATGTCTCCACCTACACTGACCTACACTCCATCACATCCACCCACCTCCATCTATACCCACCTACACCTTCATCCACCTTGACCAACCGACACCCCCCTATACGTGTACACCCACTTACACCTAGGTTGGGGTGAGGGGAGTGGGGTGTAGGGAGGGGAGGGGCAAGGCTGTTGTTATCTCACACGTTAACAAGAGATGGGAAAGACAGTCTTGTTGTTAATAGAGGGTAGAGGTGTGTGAGTGACTGGGTGGGTGGGTGGGGTGCTGGTCGGGAGGGTGGGTGGGGTGTTGGTCGGGAGGGTGGGTATTGGTCGGTGGTAAGTAAGATGGTCGGGTGGAGGGTGCTGGTCGGGTGGACTGGGTGTTGGTTGCGGGTGTGGGGGGGCGGTTAATTAGAGCGACAGATGGCCAGCCAGACTGAGGGTAAAGATCTCTACCGGTGCGATCGAAAGTCGGACGGAAGAGCTGAACGACCGATTATTGTCAGCAGGTGTCAGTAGCCTGTATGGTGTGTGTGTGTGTGTGTGTGTCGTCGTACTGAGGGAAGGTAATAGAGAGAGAGAGAGAGAGGCATGGGGTATTTACATGAATAAACACAATATATATACATAGTAAAGGTACAATAATACTACTGTATGCTACCTAGCAGCATAGTATGGAGTTTATGACGGGGTTTAAACACGACAAACCGCCACCTACCAGCAGACAAGGAGTGGATTTTGGGGTTACATATGTAAGATTGTGGTGGAAGACCTACTACTTATATGGTGCAGTACTAACGGGCCGAGCCAATTACGGAAGGTGTCTTTTATATATAAGTGTTGTGTTTACCTGTACTGATGCTACCTGTGGGTTACATGTACTGTGTTTACCTGTACTGATGTTACCTGTGTGTTACTTGTACTGTGTTTACCTGTACTGATGTTACCTGTGGGTTACATGTACTGTGTTTACCTGTACTGATGCTACCTGTGGGTTACATGTACTGTGTTTACCTGGACTGATGTTACCTGTGGGTTACATGTACTGTGTTTACCTGTACTGATGCTACCTGTGGGTTACATGTACTGTGTTTACCTGTACTGATGTTACCTGTGGGTTACATGTACTGTGTTTACCTGTACTGATGTTACCCAGGGCGGCACTGTGTTTCACCCGGGACCATTCTGTGGGTTGCTACGTACCGTGTTTACCTGGACTGATGTTACCCGTGGGTTACATGTACCGTGTTTACCTGTTCGATGTTACCCAGGTTGGCATGACCGGGTAAGCGACCTGGATTCGATGCGCGTACTGTGGGCACCAGGGTTTTATCTGCAATTGATGTTACCTGTGTGTTGTATGTTCGTGTTTACCTGTAAATTGAGCGCGGCCCGGGGAAGCAGGCGTAATAGTTACCCGACCGATAAGTAATGCCAGGCGCCATATAAATTGTACCTGGATCAGGTTACATGTACCACGACTTCTGGATGATGTTACCTGTGGTCATATGTACCTGTAAGCATTCGTACCGATGTTACCTGTGGGGTACTGTAGTTTCTGTACCGATGTTACCATCAGGTTACATTTACCTGACTGATGCTACCGTAGGTCATATATGCACTGTGTTTACCTGTACTGATGTTACCTGTGGGTTACATGTACTGTGTTTACCTGTACTGATGTTACCTGTGGGTTACCTGTACTGCGTTTACCTGTACTGATGTTACCTGTGGGTTACATGTACTGTGAGTACCTGTACTGATGTTACCTGTGGGTTACCTGTACTGCGTTTACCTGTACTGATGATACCTGTGGGTTACATGTACTGTGTTTACCTGTACTGATGCTACCTGTGGGTTACATGTACTGTGTTTACCTGTACTAATGATACCTGTGGGTTACATGTACTGTGTTTACCTGACTGATGTCAATTCGTGGGTTACATGTACCGATGTTACCCGTGTTACCTGTACCGATGCGCCACCCGTGGGTTACCTGTGTTGTGTTTACCTGTACTAATGCCTGGGGTTACCTGTGTTGTGTTTACCTGTACTGATGTTACCTGTGGGGTTACCTGTAAGCAGGTTTACCTGTACCTAATGTTACCTGTGGGTCAACGTGTTGTGCTTTACCTGCACTGATGTTACCCAGGTTACCTGCCAGTTTAATGGTACTAATGTTACCGTGGGCTACTCTGTGTTGTGTTTACCTGTACTGAGCAAGTACTGGGCCACCTGTGTTGTGGTTTACCTGTACCATGTTACCTGTGGGTTACCTGTGTTGTGTTTACCATACCATGTTACCTTGTGGATTACCTGTACTGGCATTCGTGATTAAATTATTTTAATCTGAATTTATGTTGAGGAAAGAGAGACTGTTTTGGAGAGAGAGAGAGAGAGAGAGAGAGAGAGAGAGAGAGAGAGAGAGAGAGAGAGAGAGAGAGAGAGAGAGAGAGAGAGAGAGAGAATAAAACAAAGAGAAAGAGACACAGAAGAAAATACATAAACACTAACAAATTATGATGTTAAAACAGAGAAAGAAAGAAGAAAGAAAGAAAGAAAGAAGAAAGAGAGCGAGAGAAACTTCATCACTCTCAGCGTCAGAGAGAGAAGGTAGACTCTATAAACCAAGCGTCATTAAACCCAGTTCGCATTCTGGTGGGTCTGTGTTGGGCTCTGGCTTCCCAATGTAAACAGGAACTAGGCCTACTGCTGGGGGGGGTGCCTGGTTCATTATTTTCTTTTATTCCGTAACTACCCGCCCTAATTAATCGTCTAGGAGGGTAGTTGAGGGGGGAGGGTAGGGGGTTTAACAAGCGATGGTTTAGATTCGGTGGCAACTATTGTTTGGTCATAAGAATAGTTTGTAAAAAGGTGCCGCTAATGACCGTCTCTTGTGGTCACCATCAGTACACAACCCGGGTATAGTGAGCGTGTTATATCGGTATTGTGACTTGGCTTTATAGTCTTTGGATTTGTATATATGTGTATGTTTGTGAGAATGTATAATTAGATATATGTATGTTTGTGTGTATGTACAAGTGTATATATGTATGTTTGTGTGTATGTATAAGTGTATATATGTATGTTTATGTGTATGTACAAGTGTATACATGTATGTTTGTGTGTATGTATAAGTGTATATATGTATGTTTATGTGTATGTACAAGTGTATACATGTATGTTTGTGTGTATGTACAAGTGTATATATGTATGTTTGTGTGTATGTATAAGTGTATATATGTATGTTTATGTGTATGTACAAGTGTATATATGTATGTTTGTGTATGTACAAGTGTATATATGTATGTTTGTGTGTATGTGTATACATGTATGTTTTGTGTATATATGTATGTTTGTGTATGTATGAGTGTATATATGTATGTTTTGTGTATGTACAAGTGTATATATGTATGTTTGTGTGTATGTACAAGTGTATATATGTATGTTTGTGTATGTACAAAGTGTATATATGTATGTTTATGTGTATGTACAAGTGTATACATGTATGTTTGTGTGTATGTACAAGTGTATATATGTATGTTTGTGTGTATGTATAAGTGTATATATGTATGTTTATGTGTATGTACAAGTGTATATATGTATGTTTGTGTGTATGTACAAGTGTATATATGTATGTTTGTGTATGTACAAGTGTATATATGTATGTTTGTGTGTATGTACAAGTGTATATATGTATGTTTGTGTATGTATGAGTGTATATGTATGTAAGGTTAGATTAATGTACTGTATGTAAATTGACCTAGAAGTTTATATTGGTAAGACAAAACACAAGAGTGACCATAATATTAAACCCAGGAACGATATACCTGTGTGGCGCTCATTACTGCATCTTAATTACTTTCCTCATCGCCTTACCTACACCTGTACCTGGTGGAAGAGATTAAAGGGTTGAATTAGTTTTGTGTCTCAGTAATAATATCGGTAAAAAGTTGTTGGTTTGGTTAGATTAGGTTAGGTTAGGTTAGGTTAGGTTAGGTTAGGTTAGGTTAGGTTAGCATCCTGTCAAGGTGGTGGAGAAACCCATTAACCTAAAAAATGCTTTGAATCAGGACAACAACAACAACAACAACAACAACAGCAACAATACCACCACCATCACCACCAATAATAACAATAACAACACCACCATCACCACCAATAATAACAACACCACCATCACCAACAACAACACCAAACAAACAACACCTGTCTGGCCATCTTCCCTTACACCAGGAAATGTCTTAATGTCTTGTACTAACTAACACGATCTCTCACCCCCCACTAAAAACACGTATTGCAGTAAAAGATAATTAATTTTCTCCACTGTTAGTTTTTCTTAGTTTAAAACCTCAAGTTGCCTTCTTTCACTTGGCTAAACCAGTTTTTCCCCAAGAGGTGGATCCACTTTGCATATCTTGGGGATGAGGGGATGAGGGGAGGGGGTGGGAGTGTGGGAGGAGAGGGGAGGAGAGGAAGAGTGTGAGAGTGGAGGAGGGGGGAGGGGGGAGAGGGATTGTAAAGGGAGTTCGTACCTTGGGGAGATAGGTAGCGAGAGGAAGAGGGAGGAGGAGATTGAATAGGGAAAAGGTGGGAGGTAGAAATGGAAGGGGGGAGGAAGAGAGAGGGAAGGAGAGTGAGAGATGGGGGTGTGTGAGTAGGAGAGAGAGAGAGCCTCTTACCTGTGCTCGTCAAGACGTCATTATGACTAAGTCCATAAAACAATTAAGACTTTACAACCAAGGGGTCGACGTTAAGCGCTTCCTGCTAACAGCTGTCATCACCACACTACACTCCAGCCTTAACTGACCCCGACTTGGGAATCCGATCTTGGGGGAAAAAAACAAACAAAAAACCAAAGTCCAATCGTATACCTCAGACTACACTAACTACCAAATCACTTCATCAATACGGTTGTTAAGAGGTTTAAGATGTAACCATAGCATCGTTGTGCTGGAGGAGTAATAATAACATAGACGAGTCGAGTCATAACCTTTGTGAATAACTAAACGTCTTAACCCTCTAAGTGGTTCTCAAGAGATCGATTTTTTTGTTTATGTGTGTCTGTGTGTGTGGGATTATCGCCTCTATGTGTTGAGTGTAGATGGGTGATAATCCTCTAGCTGTTGGGGTAGATCTGAGACGACATAGCGACATATTACAGACAACAGTTAAAACAGACATAAGGCTGGTCGGCATTTGCATGTAACGCTAATAAATAAATAAATAAAAAAAACATAATAAAAAAGGTAAAACTCAGCTCAAACAAAGCCTTTTAAATGTTGTAGAGGAAAGGAACTTATTAGACGCCATTAAAGGTGGGTCGTTTTGCCACCTGGGCGTGACGGTCATACCTGATGAGCCGCGCCGGAAATTAATTACAGGTGAGATTTGCTAGAGTTCTGTGTGTGTGTGTGTGTGTGTGTGTGTGTGTGTGTGTGTGTGTGTGTGTGTGTGTGTGTGTGTGTGTGTGTGAAAAATCACCAGGGGAGAGAGATGAGGTCAGGAACAATTGACATCCTTACGTACACACACACACACACCTCTTCATAAATATATCTCCAATAATCACAACCATTCACCTTACCTGTCCACCTCCTACCGTGATAACAACTATGATAGGTGATCTGTTTACGTCTTTCTTATCTCTCTATTCACCTGTTTCTCCCCTCCCCCTCCTTGATCCCTATCTTTATTACATATTTCTTTACCTCTTCTATTATCACTCTTATTACATTTTACTGTCCACCGCCCACAGTGATGATAACTTGTATACACCCCACTTACTCCTTAAGTGATGGTAATGATTTAATGCTTAATATCCTCTTAAGTTGTGTTTTTTAAATGTAGTTTATTTAAGCTTTTGTTATGAATAATGCAAATGGCCTGGGGGGGAGGTATTAAGAGGGTATTTGAATGTATAATGTATAAGTTGGGAGATGCAAAAATATATGTATTCATTATCTGTTTCCTGTGTGTGTGTGTGTGTGTGTGTGTGTGTGTGTGTGTGTGTGTGTGTGTGGCTTTATATCTTCTAGTCTGTTGTTGGGGTTAAACCAAAAATAAATCGGTTTTACTGTGGTTTAACATCGGTGTCTGTGGAGGATGTTTTGGTCGATCGGGTCTAACAGGTTAATCAAGTATCATATTATGTGTGTTGTAGATGGTTGTTACTTGTGTATTACCACCACTATCCCTTCCTGTCACTACCACTACTACTACCGTCACCACCACTATCCCTTCCTGTCACTACCACTACTACTACCATCACCACCACTATCCCTTCCTGTCACTACCACTACTACTACCGTCACCACCACACTATCCCTTCCTGTCACTACCACTACTACTACCATCACCACCACTATCCCTTCCTGTCACTACCACTACTACTACCATCACCACCACTACACTACCACTTACCATCACACCATTATCCCTCCTGTCACTACTACCACTACTACTATCACCACCACCATCCCTTCCTGTCACTACACTACTACTACCATACCACCACTATCCCTTCCTGTCACTACCACTACTACTACCATCACCAATTATCCCTTCCTGTCACTACCACTACTACTACCATCACCACCATTATCTTCCTATACCATCCCCACCCACCACCATTATCCCTTCCTGTCACTACCACTACTACTACCATCACCACCACTATCCCTTCTCATACCCTACCCTCCCTACTACCTCTTCCTCACCCTCTCTTATCCACTACCACCCTTCTCCACCACCCCCTACCCCCCTTCCCTCCACCACCACTCCTCCCTACTACCCCTTCCCTCACCCCTCACCAACACCATCATTTTCCGCAGAATTAGACAGAAGAACCTATAAGAAAAAAATATCCTATAAGAGGCACAAGAGCGATAGGCCTACCCATACTTTTACCTAACCCACCCACGTCCCATTCCCCCTTCCCACTTCCCACTCTCCCCCTTCTCCCTTACCACCCATCCCCCCTCTCCCTTCTCCCCCTTTCGTTTCTGTCTTGGCAAATAAGCACTAAATTAAGGTGTAATGAACCGACTTTTATCACTACCTGACCCTCTGACGTCACAGGCATGTTGAATTTCTTCTCCTAGAACACACAACGACTTCCTGACCCATGGAGGCCTTTAGGTTAATATATACCAGATACCAGCCTTTAACCACGCCTAGGTTAATGAATGTCAAGACTTTAACCATATGAATATAACTTTTTTCCGGAGTGGTGAGGGGGGGGGGTCCTTGTGATTGAGGAAAATTAGGCAAAGATGTGATTTTTTCGTTTTTTTTTATGTTTGTTTAGATGATGATTGTGTTTTTAATATAGTATTGTGTAATGTATGTATGTATGTATGTATGTATTTCTTCACATCATCTTAACATTATCCCCTCACTTTCCACGTTTCTCTTACATCATTCTCCTCTATCTTACATCATTCTCCTTTATTATCACTCTTTCCTCTTCTTCTTCTCTTTTACTTCTCCTATCCCTCTTATTCTCCCCAAACAAGAGAAGAAGAAGAAGAAGAAGAGAAATATAGAATAACAAGAGTGGAATTTGTGGAAGAGAATCGTCGTTCTTCCTGGGGTAAAAATAAATGGTTGAGAATTCTCCAGGTGTAATTATTCAGGTAAGAACCTTATAGCCTCAAGGTACTGGGAAAAAAATTATGTATAGATATATTTGGTGGATTATTTTATTTATTTAATTTATTTATTTATTTATTAGTGATGAATTTTTGAGGAGCAGGAAACGTGGAAATTTTTTTTTTTAAAGGGGTGGATTTTTTTTTCTCTTCTCTCTCTCTCTCTCTCTCTAAAACAATACACAGGCTTGGTTGACACACACATCCGGTAAAACAGACCATTGAACATTCATCTTCACGTCCCAAGTAATTAAGTCTAGCATCACGCATCTCCGTTTTTGTTGATGCTGCTTCTTCTTTGTTACTCTTTTGCATATGAAGGAATGTCTCATCTCCGACACACCACTAGCCGGTCAGTCCACGGTCAGAGATTCGAAGATTCACTTGAAGGATTGGACACCCCAGTTGTTTTTACCTGAGGATTGGACACCCCAGTTTGTTTTACCTGAGGATTGGACACCCCCAGTTTGTTTTACCTGATTGGACACCCCAGTTTGTTTTACCACCCCCAGTTTGTTTTACTTGAGGATTGGACACCCCCCAGTTTGTTTTTACTTGAGGATTGGACACCCCCAGTTTGTTTTACCTGGGGATTGGACACCCCCAGTTTGTTTTACCTGAGGATTGGACACCCCCAGCTTGTTTTACCTGAGGATTGGACACTCAAGCTTATTTCACCTAAACGCGAAACCTAGATCACTTTCCTCTTCTCTTCCTCTTTTTCCTGTACCCCCTCTTCCTCCTCCTCCTCCTCCTTGGCCTCCTGCTCTTCCTCATTTTTACTCCTCGTCTTCCTTTTTCTTCACTTCCTCCTTGCTTCTCTTGCCCCCACTTATCCTTTCCTTTCTGTACCTCCTCCTTTATCGCTACCTTTTCCCATTCCTCTACCTCCTCCTACTCCTCCTCTTCTACCTCCTCCTCTTCCCACTCCTCCCCCTCCTCTTCCCACTCCACCCTCCCCCCACAGCAGCAGGCGCCCACTCTACCCATACCTTCCCTCAGGCTGCCCGGCTATTACCACAAGGCGTTAAGAAATTAGTAAAAGCTGTTCCCGCCTTTTATTCATAACTCTAAAAAGAGGCCGTCCACTTCATTAACAACGTGGCCATATTCATGTTATTATTTCCATCTCATTTAAGACTCCCGTGAAGTTTCTCGTTTGACTTCACAATGAACTCCTCCGCAAGAGCCCTTTTTCCCACAAGGCGAAGAACGTGTCCCGATTCTCACCCGCGGCAATGACTTCGGTTCCAAATATAATACCTAATCCCATATTTCACTATATTTCTACGTGTTGATCGATATATAATATCTATAAACTATTATTCTCCATTGGATTTTAATATTAATAGATATTTATTTGTTGTTAATAATGAAATGGTGTGTAGATGGATCGCTAAACCTCGCCAAAATGTTAGGGAATCGGAGACGTTGGTGGCTACGGATGGACTTTTGATGGGTGCCGACCGATCCCAAAGCTGGAGGCGCTATGGTCGTACTCCTGCTCCTGCTGACTCTCTCTCTTTTATAATTTCCTGTCATGATGGTCTCCCTGGTCCAGGCTTGGGTTTATTTACTCCATGTCATTAATAAGCCTGTTTCCTCCCTCACCCCCCCCTCCCTCACCCCCCTCCCTCACCCCCTCCCTCACCCCTACCCCTACTCCCACCAGGTGATGAGAGGGAGGGGAGGGAGGGGGGGGGTGTATTGAGGCATGAACAAGAACAAACCTGATCAAAACTCACTGCTTATGGTTAGGTTAGGTTTTTTGTTTGGCCAGTAAGTGTTTATCCTACCTCTGGGTTTATCAGGATGTGTGTGTGTGTGTGTGTGTGTGTGTGTGCGGCCGGCTGTCTAATTTATTCTGTTAATCTCTGTCAGTCTGTCTCTCAGTTTATTTCTTTTAGTTTCTGTCTAATTTAGTCTCGTTCTGTATGTATTACTTTAGTTTCTCACTATTTATCTGTCTGTCTTATTTGTCTCTTTCTTTTTTCACTTCCTCTCTGTTTATCTCTGTCTGTCAAGTACCGTCTCTATCAGTACATCTTAGTTATATATTTATTAACTCTGTCTCTCGCACAAAGATTAAGTCATTAGGATGGTAAATTATCTTATCTATCATATCAGTGACTTTTACCTTATCATCATAACTAACAAGGCGGAGAAAATGTTATAATCTTTAGCCTCACGAGTTATTAAAGATATATAATAAATTACTAAAAAAAATCGTATATTTTTTTTACTGACAATAAATTACAAAAAACATACGATTTTTTTACCCGGAATAGATTACATAAAAAACCCGAACACGATTTTTTCTCAATAAAATACAAAAACTTCGTATGATTTTTTTCTCAATTACAAAAAAATAAATGAATGACACGGACTTTTTTTTTTACTTACAATAAATTACAAGAACACGTATATAAGTTATTTTACTGAGAGGTTTTATATATACATAGTTTCCGGAGATTAAAGTTGTGTTTGTGTTTTACTTGTGTTATCTAAATAGCCACTCTGTTTAATGATATACACAAACGATTTTGACAGTCAAGAGCCATTCCGGTGATTTATATACTGTGTCGAGGTGATTACGTCGCGGAAGTTGTGTGATGAAACATGCTCACACTCATACGTGCATGTATGAGTTATAGGAGCTGTGCTTACCTGGTGTCTGAGCTTACCTGAACAGTGGCTCCTGAGAGGTATGTGGTGTGGGAGGGGGTGATAGTGCTTGGGTTCGATTCCTGGCTTGTGTAGTGAATTACGTTGTTTTTTGTTTTTTTGGTCTGCTATCTCATATACATCTAACCTAACCTAACCTAACCTAACCTAACCTAACCTAACCTGACTACTTAAGCTATCCTAATCTACTCTAACCTAACCTAGCCTTTCCACACCTAACCTAATCTAATCTACCATTTTATTATTATTATTATTATTATTATTATTATTATTATTATTATTATTATTATTATTATTATTGTTATTGGTGTTATTACTAATAATATTGTTACTATTTATTACTGTTATTGTTAGTAGTAGTAATAGTAGTAGTGTTATTGTCATTGCTCGTACTATTACCGTCTCACCATTACCATATTGTTGAAGTCAATTATTCCCCACGAGTCAATTACCCACGAGAGGGAAAGAGACAGAAACAGGAAACAGTGCTTAAGCTTGTTCACCTATCACCATCAACAACATCATCATCATCTAAACCACCTGACCAGAAACAACCTCTATTTTTTCTCCTCCTTCTTCTCCTTCTCTCCTTCGTCTTACCCCTTTCTGCCATTCTTCTTCCCCATTCTTTCCTCTTCATTCTTCCCTTCTTCTTTCCTCTTATTCTTTCCATTGTTTCCCTCTTCTTCTTTTCCCTTCTTCTTTCCCTCTTTATCCTTCTTCCCCTCTTCCCTCTTCTCCCCTTCTTCCCTCCATTACCAACATCATCCAACAATAAACAGAAACTCTCCCTTCATCCACCTCTAACTCATTCTCTCTCACCGCTGTACCTGAGAGACGGGAAGTAGATACATACACAGGACGTTGGCAGGGTGTACTAGGTGTTATTTACCGAGTGAGTGTTGTTCGCGTGTAAGTGTTGCTGGTGAAGATGTTAATGTTAATGTATACAAGTACACTGATTGAGGGTTGGGTGGGGTGGGGTGCTTCAGGGCCGTATCCTGTCTTCCTCGCTGTTTTATTTTTAGTCATTTTGTGATTTTGTTTGTTATGGGGTGATTTTTTATGGTTGTGTGTGTGTGTGTGTGTGTGTGTGTGTGTGTGTGTGTGTGTGTGTGTGTCCTCTCCTTTATTTACGTCAGTTACCTGTAATTATGCCGTCACTGTTAGTTCTTCATAGTGATTACCTCACCTGACCATCACTGTTCTCTTCCTCCTCCTCCTCCTGTCATCACTATCACCGTCACCATTACTGTCACTATCACCACAGAAACAGTCATCACTATCTTCTACTACCACCATTACCCACTGTTCTGTCACCACTAATACTATCATCTACCAACATGACCACCACCATCACCATCAACACCATCATCACCACCATCCTAGCTCACCATTACCCCACACCTCTACCCCTATTAGGCCTCTCCTCACCATCATCTCCTTCCCATTATATTTTCCCTTAACATTACCTTCCCTCACCATTAATTACCCTACCACTGCCTCCCTCATTACCATCGTGACTACCATGATCTCTACCATTATCACCATAGCCTCACCATCACTGCTCCTTTCTGTTTCCTGTGTCATTACCATACTGCCACCATTATAACTGTTAATACCTCACCATTACAACCACCACTACCATCATCACCACCACTACCACCATCACCACTACCACCATCACCACTACCACACCAACATCATCCCTCTGTCTTCCCCAATCCTCCCCAACGTATCTTTACCTATCCGTCTCCCATCCTTACTATCCCTTACCCACCCACCCTCACCTCCCTTCTACCCTCAGCCCACCACCTACCCTCCCACTCACATCCAATTTAACTTCCCCTCCACCTATCCTCACCCCCTCTCCACCCACTCACACCTCCCCCACCCACCCACCGAACCATCGCGTGTCTAGGTGTCCACAGGTACAAGCGCCCACGTGTATAAGTAACCACACACTTAAATAGGGAAGTACTTAAATAACCGCATACTTAAGTAGGGAAGTATTTAAGTAACCGCGTAGTTAAGTGACACTGGTTATTTAAGACCACATTTATGAATAATTAACCACAAGGCCCGTCATTAACCAGACCAACAACAGCAACAAACACTATCACCAGGTAGAGTAACAACCAGGTAGAGTACTTTGCTTTGTTTACATTGATCAGCTGTTATTAATACACCAATTCATTCATGTGTTTGTATTATTATTTAAGTGTGTGAGTTAGTATTGTGGTTTAGTTCATCTACGTATTATAAAACCGCTCTTGTGTTTATTTACATGTAATTTAACGCAAGGCTTATCGACCCGTGTTTAGTGAGAGTAACGAATGGGTTTGTTTACATTCATCAGCTGACTCCTGTAACGGGAGTTCATTCATTCATTGATTATAAATTATATTAGTATTTTTATATTTATGTTAGGTGTGTTTGATATGTTTTTTGTGCTTTAACCCTTTGAGATTCTGTATGTTTATTGTGTGTATGTATGTATGTATGTATGTATGTATGTATGTATGTATGTATGTATGTATGTATGTATGTATGTATAGCGGCATACTCTATACACCTGGCCATCCGTCCGTGGGTACGTCCATCTACCCAGGTGAGCAACATATCTCACCTGAAGGAATTAAATGTAGTGAAGGTGTTTAATATACATCCTTGGTCACCTGTGTTACCTGTGTTCATTAAGGTAACAACTGGGTGATTATAATTCTTCTTCCTTTTGCTGTTGTGTTATAAGGAATTGTTACGTGTATATTGTGTGGTGGGGAATATGTCACCAACACACACACACACACACACACACACACACACACACACACACACACACACGATATCTCGACTACCTTTAATATGGAATTAGTCATTAGTATGTAATTACCAGTTTCAGTCGACGTTCATGCAAGGTCTAAACGTAATTAACTTGATAATATGGCGTTGGTAATTAAGAGTGTTGTGGCATTGTTAGTTGGTGTTTGTAAACATCTGGTGTGAATCTGATAAGAATAACGAGGCATTAAGATTGAATCCGGATATGTGTCTGACGTCAGCAGGAACCTTAGGCGAACGCAAAGATTATCCCGGATTAAGCACAGTCTAATATGGTGTGTTGAGGGCCTGGGTGGTGGTGGTGTCTTGGAAAGGTCGGAGATATGTTTATTAAAGAGCACACACACACACACACACACACACACACACACACACACACATTACATAAGTTTAAATTTAGTTTTAGTTAAGTGCCATTAGATTAAGTGAGGTTAGGTTACGTTGGATTAAATAAGGCTTAGGTTACGTTAGATTAGGCCTAAATTAAGCTAAGTTACGTAAACTCAGATTAACTTAGAGTACAATAAGACTAAAAGAACTTAAATCTCTAAGTTAAATTACCCCAAAATATAAATTAACTCATTTTAAATATTAACTTAAGATGTGTTTGGTTAAAAAATAAGCTTGGTTAATGAGGCAGCCTTTCAGAATACATAAACACTACTTTCACCCTCATTTTGTGTCGACGATGAATACTGATAGATCCAGGTCACATTCTGGAACACCTAAACTATACATTAACTTACTGAATTAGTTAAGGGGGGGGGGGTGATTTATTCTCAAACTGTGTGGTAATGGTACGTGTATTTGATGATAAGGTGGTGTGTGTGTGTGTGTGTAATAATAATAATAATAATAATAATAATTAACGGTTTATTGAAAGAGCTTGGCAGCCAGAAGGCTGAAAATATACAGTTACATATTTGGGGAATGGGTTACGAATTACAAATAATATACAAGTAACATAAGTGACACAAATAAGACATATAATAACTAGATGGTGGAAAAGCTCAAACTACAGTTCATTTCAACATAGTGACAGTGCAAGGAGTAGTGTTTACTGGGAGTGGGAGTGGGAGTGTGTGTGTGTGTGTGTGTGTGTGTGTGTGTGTGTGTGTGTGTGTGTGTGTGTGTGTGTGTGTGTGTGTGTGTGTGTGTGTGTGTGTGTGTGTGTGTGTTGTTTGTCTGCGTCTCTCTCTCTCTCTCCCTTTTCCCCCTCTTCCCTACTTCTTTCTACTCTCTAACCTCCCCTTTCCTCCCTCCCCCCTTCATCTCCCTAACCACGATCCTCCCCTCTATTCCTACACCCTCCTTCCCTCCCTACACCCTCCTTCCCTCCCTACACCCTCCTTCCCTCCCTACACCCTCTCACACAACAGTCGACAGGAAGCAGCATTACTCTTGCCCCTCCATAACTCACCTGGCTGCCTCAGGTAAACACACCAGGGCCGTGAGAGTGGCGTGGCCAAGGCCCGTGTTTAGCATAGTATTCTTCTTCGGTAACTTCCGCCCTCAAATTTGGTTATCTGTTAAGCTGACCACCTCCTCAAGATTGCCTTTTAATTGTCTTGACCGTAAGCTAGGGTAGGTGTGTGTGTGTGTTGTGTATGGGTGTTGTGTTATTGTACTGCAGGGTGTTGTGATTGTTGTGTTATTGTACTGCAGGGTGTTGTGATTGTTGTGTTATTGTACTGCAGGGTGTTGTGATTGTTGTGTTATTGTTCTGCAGGGTGTTGTGATTGTGTTATTGTACTGCAGGGTGTTGTGATTGTTGTGTTATTGTACTGCAGGGTGTTGTGATTGTTGTGTTATTGTTCTGCAGGGTGTTGTGATTGTTGTGTTATTGTACGTAATATCACAACACACAAATCACACTTAACAACATAACTATAACCACAACCGACATAGTAACAACCTCCAGTTATTATAGATATGTAACTACAACTATTAACTGTCGTCACACATGCTTACAAGGTTGTTAGGTTGTTACAATAGATTAGATACGATGATAATGGCACCATTCAACCCCAGCATCATTATTAGTCACCATTACCATTATAGTCATCATCATCATTATCACTCACTATCACCATTATAGTCATCATCATCATCATCATCAGAATAAAGAAAGAATTGTGACGTAAAAAAAGTTCAATGTCTTAATATTTTTTGTGAGCTGTTTATAAAATTATCTTCGTAAATATCATCTGATGAAGACGTCGACTGTCATCATAATTATCATCGTCATTATCATCGTCATTATCATCGTCATTATCATCATCACAATCATCATCACTATTAGAGTAATCACCAGCAGAAAAAAATTATTCAAGTATTAATAAATTTGAAAATAAGAGATTCTCAAGTGTGAGTGTGTGTGTGTGTGTGTGTGTGTGTGTGTGTGTGTGTGTGTGTAAAGTACATCTAATACGATTTTGATAATAACAACAATCACCAATCAACTCTCAGTATTACCTGGAAATAAAAATATACCTATATTCCCCAAACTTACTATTATCAGGTTTTTAATTTTAATTTTATTTATTTATTTATTTATTTTTGTATTTATTTTTTTATATTATTTATTGTTTATTATTATTATTATTATTATTATTATTATTATTATTATTATTATTATTATTACTATTATTATTATTATTATTATTATTATTATTATTATTATTATTATTAATTATTATTATTATTATTATTAAAATTATTATTATTATTATTATTATTATTATTATTATTATTTTTTTTCATTTTTTATTATTATTATATTTGTCTTATTCTCTTATCTCATTATCTCTCCTACTCTACATGCTCTTACTTCTCTCTGTCCTACCTCTGATCCATCTCTCACCCTCACCCACCATCCCTTCACCTCCTCACCCATCTCATTCATCCTCCCCTCATCCTCCATCTCTCACCTCCTCACCCATCCATCTCTCACCTCCTCACCCATCCATCTCTCTCCTCACCCACCATCCCATCCATCTCATCCACCTCACCATCCACCCATCCATCTCTCATCTCACCCATCCATCTTCACATCTGCCTTTACTGTCCTCCGTTTCTCTACTGTTTTATGGCGTCTACTGAACTCTCTCTCATTTAAAGGTTGAGGGGGACATAAGTTCCTTCCTCTTCCATCACCATCCCCATTCTCTCACCATTAGGGATACCACACACACACACACACACACACACACACACACACACACACACACACACACACACACACACACACACACACACACACACACACACACACAATGGGGAGATAATGAGATGTCAGGTTCTATAATAATCCTATTATCATTCTTCTCTTGGGGGGGTGATGGTGATGGTGGTGGGTGGTGCGGTGGGTGGGTGGTGGGGTGGTGGTGAGGTTTAATTGGTGGTTGAGGTTGTGGGTGGTGGTGGAGTGGTGGGGGGTGGTGGTGTGGGGTGGTAGTATTGGTGGTGGTAGTAGGTAGATGGTGGTGTGGAGTGGTGGTAGGAGGGTGGGTGGTGGTGGGTATATGGAGGTTGTGGGTGGTGGTGGAGGTGGTGGTTGGTGGTGGTGGTGGGTGATATTGTGTGGGGGTTGTGGGTGGTGGTGGGTGGTGGTAGGAGGTTGTGGTGGTGGGGTGGGTGGTGGTGGGTGGTAAGGGAGGGTTGTGTGGGTGATGGTGGGTGGTATTGTCTGATGGGTGAAGGTGGTGGGAGATAGTGGATTGTGGTGAGTGGGTGGATTGTGGTGGGTAGTGATGGCGGTAAAAGAAAGAAAAAAGAGCTAACTTTATATCTTTATTAGAGATAGTCGTTGAACCCCGCTAATCGTGTCGTTGACCCCGTTAATCGTCGTTTAGTCGTTCTGCAGTTAGCTCACCTTAATTGTTATCCTCGTCATTATGGTTGAATTTTAAAAGTATCCCCACTTGTTTATGACCACAGTCCTTCCATAACATTGATTCTGTGGTGGAGGGAGTCTCTCTCTCTCTCTCTCTCTCTCTCTCTCTCTCTCTCTCTCTCTCTCATATCAATCCCCTTTCCAGACCTCCTCCTTCCTTACCCTCATTGTGTGTGTGTGTGTGTGTGTGTGTGTGTGTGTGTGTGTGTGTGTGTGTGTGTGTGTGTGTGTGTGTGTGTGTGTGTGATGCAAAATGGCTCTAATCAGGTGATCCAGGTAAACAAAAACAAGCTGATTCAAACATTCAGGTAAAAAACAGGTGATCAGGTAAACAAACAGGTGATTCAGTAAACAAAACAGGTGATTCAGGTAAAGACAGGTAATTCAGTTGTACAGAAGGATGTCAGCCATTACAGGTAATGTGATAAAAGAGAAGAGTTAATGAGGTGGATTTATGAGGGAAGGTGGAGTGGGAGAGGATGGGGTGTAGGATACCTGAGGTAATGGTTAGGTAGGGGTTCCTCCTGGTGCTAGGTAATGGTCCTCTAGGTAATGGTTCCTCCTAAGGTGCTTGCTAGGTTCATCCTGGGTTGCTGGTCCTAAGGGGTGCTAGGTGTGGTTCCTCCTAAGGGTGCTAGTAATGGTTCCTCTAAGGGTTGCTAGTAATGGTTCCTCCTAAGGGTGCTAGGTAATGGTAATACTCCTAAGGGTGCTAGGTAATAGTTCCCCCCCACATAAACAATACCTTGAGAGGTTAAAGATACCGTGTGTCATGAAGAACAAAAGTAAAAGTTTAAAAATGGTATAAAGAAGAGAGAGAGGGAATGCATGCGAGGACATGCACATACATACATACATACATACATACACATACATACATACATACATACATACACACATACATACATACATACATACACATACATACACACACACACATACATACATACATACATACATACATACATACATACATACATACATACATACATGAAAGAGAGACAGAAAGAGGTCATGAAATCCACACCTCCCTCCCACACACACACGGAGCCACCCCCCCGTCGCCTCGTGTGTGTGTGTGTGTGTGTGTGTGTTTATCTACGGCAGACAGGCAGCAGAAAAAAGTGGCAGGTCTTCCACTTGGTGTGTTTTACCTCACCTAACACTTAATGGTGAGTCTTTAACGCCCGCATAGTGTCTCTCTCTCTCTCTCTCTCTCTCTCTCTCTCTCTCTCTCTCTCTCTCTCTCTCTCTCTCTCTCTCTCTCTCTCTACAACCTTGTAGCCACCACTGGGATGTATATGTAGGGAAAGGGGGGGGGAGGAGGGAGGGATGTGGGGGAGAAGGGGTAGGGGATGATGTGGGGGAACGGAAGGAAGGAGAAAGGGGACTAAAGGGGCAAGGGTGAAGGAGATGTGGGGGAAGAGGGAGAAGGGAAATGGGGGAACAGGGGAGGGACTACCCGCCATGGCCGTCATGGCGGCCTTAAAAGCCGTAACTTCTGGGAGGTCGTCTAGCCCCTGCAGGTGTGTGTGTGTGTGTGTGTGTGTGTGTGTGTGTGTGTGTGTGTGTGTGTGTGTCACGGGTTAATAAGAGAGACAGATAAGAGGAGAGAGAGAAAGAGAGAGACATCTTCAGGTGCGCCTGTTTCTCACCTACAGACGCGACATAAACAATCTGTCTCAGTCAGTCCTCAGCTGGTGGTCTCACGTGGTTCTCAGCTGGTGAAAAGGGGTCCGAATAGTGAGGAAGATTAATGGAAGAAATATGCGTGAAGGAAAGGAAAAGGGTGATAATGATGGGAAGGATGGAATAGTGAGAAAGATTAGAAGGGAAGAACAAGAGCATGATGATGATGATGATGATGATGATGAGAATAATGGAATAGTGAGGAAGATTAAAGTGAAGAATAAGGTAATGGTGATGATGAGAGAGAGAGAGATCTGAGTTGATGTATGGACGCTTACCATGACTGAGACAATGCAAATATTCCCTGTGTGTGTGTGTGTGTGTGTGTGTGTGTGTGTGTGTGTGTGTGTGTGTGTGTGTCAGGTACCCTAATAGTGGTTCTGAATAATGGTGGTGAGTGATGGTTCTAGTGACTGGATCGAGTCTGGTGGTGATCATGGTGATATACATGGTAGTGGCCGCTAATGGTCCAGACTAGTGCCGTAATGGGTCTTGTGGTGGTAGTCGGTGGTGGTGGTGGTCAGTGGTGGTGGTGGTGGTGGTGGTGGTCTGTGGCAGCTGGTGGTGGTGGTGGTGGTGGTAGTGGTAGTGGTGGTAGTGGTAGTGGTGGTGGTGGTTGTTGTGGTAGTGGTGGGACTGGGGAGTGGTGTTTGTTGTGGTTGTTGTAGAAAGTTATAAATCATATATTATATCGCTGATAAAACAATCACAACCACCACAAGTTGTTATAACAGATCGTGACGTAATACTCAAATGATCGTTAACAACCCTCACTATTGCGGTTTAGGATAACTACGTCATTACCCGCTAAACTTTAAAATACAACTGACGTAGTTATCATAATAAACCACAGTCTTATCACTAGTTATTATTCTGGTAACTGAGAGCGTTAGTAACAAGCGCTGGACAGGTAACGCCAGGTAATATCAGGTGTGGGGGGGAGATTTTATTGTCGATTTTATATCACTCGTGGTAATGTAGGATTTTTTTGGTAGGATGAAGTAGAACCAGGAACTGTGGTGGTCACGTCAGCTGACAGTTCTTAGATTGACTGGTTTAATACATACATACATCATACATACATACATACTAATACACACATGAATATACATATCCCCACACGCACATACTTGCTAAAATACATGAATACACATATGCCTTCCCTCCACATATACATACATACAGTACATACATACATACATACATACATACATACATACATACATACATACTAATACACATGAATATACATACACACCCCCCCCCCTTCCTCCCAGCCCACAGTGACATTCCAGTACCCGCACACCTTTCCTCCCAGACCTTGATTGGGCAGGTGTCTCATCATAACATTACGCTCCATAAATCAGATGATAACGACCACCTCATCAGCCCAGGTGACGCGCATATGCCTCTGGAGTCCTACCCCTTCTTCTCCACGGTAAATCCTCGTCCCTGGAAACCCTGGAAACTCTGGAAGCCCTTGGAAATAGCCCCTTTATATGTGACTGGAAACCCTTTTATATATCCTCATGAAATAACAATACTAATAATAATAATAATAATACAAACATCATCTGCATATTATGATGATTTAACACATTATAAATATCATTAGGATATACGAACTGACTTTAATCTTATAGAATATGTAAATTAGCATCTCTCTACCTGTGATTAATTGAACAGAAAAAAAAGACATTTACCTGTCATTAAGTGTCTTGTGATTTTGTCGTGGTCTCTTAAGGGTCTCTAGTTCCTTGTTCTCTTATGCATCATGGTCTCTAAAGGTGTCTAGTGAGTAATTAAGGTCTTTTTGATACCTGTTGTGCTCTCTACCTGTGGGGACGAGAAAATACCTGTGCCTAGGGGTACTGTATGTATGTATGGTTTCTTAATACGTGTGTATGTTCGTCTGTCTGATGTTATATTATTATTATTATTATTATTATTATTATTATTATTATTATTATTATTATTATTATTATTATTATTATTATTATTATTATTATTATTATTATTATTATTATTATTATTCGACCATATATTAAGTTGTTGCTGTAATACACTGGTTCCGTCGGGATGTTTATTTTCATTCTTACGTCGGATAGTCGGATGGTCGGTTAGTCGGATAGTCGGAAATTCGGTTGGTTAGGTGAAACAGGAGAGCAGACAAGACAAACAAACACACCAATGGATATTTATAGGTATGGCTGAAGGATAGTAATACCCCTACTTGAATGTCACGGAATAATCACAGTCATCATCATCTAGAGAGTCGGATTATATGAAATTATTAATCCTAGTGCCATTAATCCCGGTTTCTGTAGCGCTTCTGGGTTAGTTTAGTCAACGTCTCCTGCCACTTATAAGATTATGGGAGAGAAGTTGAGGTGTGGATGAGGTAGTGAAGAACGTGTGATTATGTTGTTAAACGTGATGGTAATTTATAAGAATACGACCTAACTACTTGTCTTTCGTTACGGTGGTTTGGTGTTTGTGTGTGTGTGTGTCTGTATACTCTCCCTCTCTCACACACACACACACACACACACACACACACACACACACACACAAGGTGGGGGGGGAGGGGGGTGTTGTAAGACAGAATACGTCCCCAACAGGTGAAATATGACTGGACCCAAACAGATACCTTGAGGAACTCCCTAACAGTAAATATCTACATGATCAAGAACCAATTTCTCACAGATTTGTACTCTCTCTCTCTCTCTCTCTCTCTCTCTCTCTCTCTCGTAAACTGGTGACGTTAGAGCGTATCAAACTGTTGCATTTTTTTGCCTGGTGAAATATGAGTCGAACCCCAAAACACACCTTGAGGAACCCCCGAACACAGTACCACGACGGCGACATCTTCTCTTAGGCTAATTTGTCTCTTTATCTACCTGTTGGCGATATTGGATCAAATTGTCGAGATTCCAATTACGATTAAGAACGTGATGGTGGAAACTATCTGTACGCTTCCCCACTCCCCACTCCCCACTCCCCACCCCCCACTCCCCACTCCCCACCCCCCACTCCCCACTCCACCGTATCTTGCTTGGTCTCGTTTAGATGGACTCTCTCATAGTTGTCCTACAGATGGTTCAAGGTGGAGAGGAATTATCACACGGGGTTAGTTTAGGATTCGATACCAGGTTTGTTTTTCTCAGGATGTTCAGTGGGTGGGTGGGTGGGTGGGTTCAGTGGGTGGGTGGGTGGGTGGGTAGGTCTTTAACACGATCTATTTATTTTTGTATTGTTATTTGTTTTTTCCTATATATCATCTTGAAGAAAGGAAGGAAAGTAATTGAAGATGAACTACAAATTGTGAGAAGAAAGAATGACGTTATTGATGATGGTGTTTAAGAAAGGAAAAAAAAATATGTAGTAAAAAAAATGGCTTGAGAGTTTTGCAGAATTTACCATTTTTTTTTTCTTTTTGGGTTTTCTTTCTTTCTTTCTTCCATTAAGCTTGAAATTGGAGATCATCCTCTCTCTCTCTCTCTCTCTCTCTCTCTCTCTCTCTCTCTCTCTCTCTCTCTCTCTCTCTCTCTCTCTCTCTCTCTCTCTCTCTCAAAACCAATATTGCTAAGTGCCTCCTCATCACTGCACTGAGCATATTATACCTAAAGAAGTGAAACATTTTGAAACACTATGAAAAATATGATGAGAACCGCAAATAACTATGAACTTCCATAATGTTTAGTTCATTGACCCCAGAATACGTGACCTGAGGTGTCTGTGTACATTGTGACGTCACACTACCTGGTGGGAGGAAGTTATGGCGTTTATTAAATATAGGTGAAATGATGTTAGGTTGTACGAGAGAGAGAGAGAAGAACTAACCATGACAGGTTAGTGAGTGTTTGGCTATTAGGGGAAAAAGGGGGGGGGGTGTATAAGGCAGATAGTCACGTTCACAGCTTATAGATGAGTGAGAGTATTAGGGAGAGTGTTACTGACCAGGTGGAGGAGTGACGATATATGAGATAAAGACAGGTGGTGATTGTCGTGGTTGTGGTGATTGTTGTAGTTGCGATGGTGGTGGTAGTTGTGGTGACTGTGGTTGTTATGGTGGTGGTGGTGTGTGTGCGTGTGTGCGTGTGTGTGTGTACTTACCATAGAGTCTTTGGGCAATTTCAACGCAATTTTACCTGTACCTTAATTAACCTAATTATTTACTTTCTTACATCAAATTAAGGAAAAACTTAACAGGACTCTCTCTCTCTCTCTCTCTCTCTCTCTCTCTCTCTCTCTCTCTCTCTCTCTCTCTCTCTCTCTCTCTCTCTCTCTCTCTCTCTCTCCTTTATGTCCCTCTTTACTACTACTACTACTACAACTACTACTACTACTTCCTCCACCTGAATTACTACCACAAGACCACGTACCAACCACCATCACCAACCACAACCACCACCATACCAGCTAACCCGACACCCGACACCCGACTCCCGACAGCACTTACCCTGGTCGACCCAAGTCAACGTCCCTGTGACCACATTAATCGGATATTTAAGACATGTCCGGATACTCCCAGCCTCCCGCCGGCTCACGTATCCGGCTCCAGCACCGGCGTTCGTGCGTCTGGCGGCTCCCACTCTTACATATATTGATGGATTTATGCGGTGGACAAACTTAAAAAAAAAAATTAACGATGAAAGAAAAGTAATTTACAACTGCCACGGCGCGGACTCTTATTACTCTGTTTATTTGTCTTATTTGTTATTTTATTTATATTTTTTTTGGGGGGGTGGGGGGATTTTTTTCGTTATTTTTTGTTTTCTTAATTCCATGATTTTTTTTTAATTTGTTATTTTTCATTTTGGGGGGATTATTATTATTATTATTATTATTATTATTATTATTATTTTATTTATTTTTTATTTTTTTTAGGAATTACGTATGATTAGGTTAGGTTAGGGTAGGTTTGGTCAGGCTTGGTTGGGGATAGGTAAGTTAGTGAGATTAAGCTGGTGGTTAAATTAAGTTAGGTCGTGGATGATTAAATTAAATTAGAGTAGGTTAAGTTAGGTTCTTCGACCAAAGCTAGGATTGATTGGATTAGGTTAGGTTAGGTTCATGGCCTGGGTTATGTTAGGTTACTTTAGGTTAGGTTCTTGGCCTGGGTTGGGTCTGGACACGCTATTACACCGAAACACTGTTAAATTACCCACACTAACTACATCACGGCGCTAGTTAGCATTACCCTCCTCTCTCATATTCCACCAAACTCCCTCCCAGATAATAATACTCAAGTGTTATATTTTTCCATAGTTTGAAAGTTTATCTAATTATCTAATTTATATTTCTTTTTACATTTTTTTTACTTTGTGTCTGTAGTTCCATAATTTTTTTTACAGTTTACATTTTTTACATTTTTTTACATTTTTTCCTCTGTGACTGTAAAAAAAAAACACCAGACGCCAAAACTCATTTATATATGTGTAATGGTATTCAGGTGTGTGGAGGCGAGACAAGAAGGAAATGTCGTGTTGTGCCAATACATCACCTGAGAGACGGTCATTAATCAGCTGTCGCCAACACCGTGCTTCTTTACCTGGTCCAAGACGGTCTCCTGGCTGGCTTATATACCTGACCACACCGAAGATTGCCGAGTTATTCTGTTAGCGGGGGAGGTATAACGTTAGGTGGATAGGTGGATAGGTGGATAGGTAGGGTAGATAGGTAGGTTAGGTAGGTAGATAGGTAAGATGTTCGTCTGCCACTCTCTTTTCCTGTTTCTTTAGTTCTCTCTCTCTCTCTCTCTCACCCTAAGAATTATCATGCATTGACCACTTCCTCTACGTTATCTACTACTTCCTTCCCCTCCCCCCTCCTCCCCCCTCCCCTTCCCCCCTCCCCCCCCACACACACACCAGGAAGTGTAGACATTTTACTAGCTAATGTCTCGCTCGTCAATGACCCTCTGGGGATTGGAAAGGATTGGCGGAGTGGGAAGGATTGGGGGAGTGGGGAGGATTGGGGGAGTGGGGAGGATTGGCGGAGTGGGAAGGATTGGGGGAGTGGTAAGGATTGGGGGAGTGGTAAGGATTGGTGGAGTAGGGAGGATTGGTGGAGTAGGGAGGATTGACGAGTGGGAAGGATTGGGATTGGTTTGATTATTGAAGTTTTGCGATTAAGAATTGGAGATTGGAAAGGAATAGAATTACGAACACCGGAATTACAAACGACAAGATTACGGAACATCGGAATTACGGAACAATAGAATTACGGAACAATAGAATTACAAACGACAAAAATTACAGAACGTCAGAGTTATACGAGTCAGAATAACAGAATTACGGAACACGACGACCCTCTGTACCATCATTTGTATCGAGTGACACTAAACACCTGGTGAGTGTTGTGGCCCGTCCTCACCACAACATTGGTCATCCCGTCGCCAGGGCCGCCGCTGCCTCACATCGCCAGGCGGGCGGTCGTGCGTTAAGCTCACACGAAGGAGAGATGAGTGAGGGTGTTGTCTGGTGACATGGTCTTAATGCTTCCTAACCTAACCTAATGCTAACTTTATCCTTAACCTAACCTAACCTAACCTAACCTAACCTAACCTAACTTAACCTAATGCTAACTTTATCCTTAACCTAACTAAACCTAAACCTAACCTAACCTAACCTAACCTAACCTAACCTAACCTAATGCTAACTTTATCCTTAACCTAACCTAACCTAACCTAACCTAGCCTCGCCTAACCTAATACTAACCCAACCCAACCTAACCAAGACGTGACAACTACGAGACGACCAGGCTAGTTACTACCTCACCGTAACAACAGCCTGGTGTGGTTATGGCTGTAACGCGTTATTAGTCTGTCACTAGAGTAATACCTTCTGTTTTACCAAGAACGGCCTCCTCAATCACCTCAACAGAGATTCGAACCCTAGTTTACCAGATTGCCAGTCCGGTACAATGACATAATAACCATTCAGCCACCGTATTGGAGTTATTTTACTTGTTTTTTTATTTTATTAGTATTTTTTTTTATCTAATGTTCAAATTCCTCAAGAGAGATTCGAACTCTTGATTGCCAGTTTAGTATGACGACACAATAGCCGCCCAGTTATTGTATGAGAGACAGACAGACAGACAGACAGACATAACTCACATAACGCGGCATCTCACCACATCTTAACAACCTGCCGCTGTGTTCATCTCCAGTAAAAAAAAAAAATAATAGCAATAACAATAATTCGTGTTGCATTACAGTCCCGTGTAGGTGTGTAATTTGTCTTGTTATTTCAATTACACCGTGGATGAGTATGTGTGTAGAGAGTGTAGGTAGGTGTAGGAGGCTGGAGGGTGTTGTGGGGTGTACGAGGGTGTAGGTAGGTGTTGCGGGGTGTAGGAAGGTGTTGTGGGTGTAGAGGGGTGTAGTTAGGTGTTGTGGGGTGTAGGTAGTAGGTGTTATGATGGTGTCGGTAGAGGCGGGGTGTAAGTACTCTTTCCCTTAAAAAACAAATAAAAACCGGACCACTTATACAGGCTTTACTTAACCTGTTCACGGTAACGCAATGATAACGTTTTTAGGATCATTTTTACGAGTGTTACAAGGAGCGTTACCTGACTAATGACTGTTGTTATTGTCACCATTACGTTACCTGGATTATGTGTGTATGATGAGTTATATTACCGGATATACTCAGTTATACCCGTCCTAGTGTGTGTGTGTGTGTGTGTGTGTGTAACGACCAAGAGCCTTCAACAATCATTACCTGAGACTTGAGGCTCACAGAAGGACGCTACCCTAACACCTGAGACAACCTAAGAACTTCATGGTCCTAAATATGGTCCTGGGGTCCTAAACTTAACTGAGGGGGTCCTACAAATGGCTCTTAAAGTGGTCCTGGGGTCCTAAACTTAACTGAGGGGTCCTGCAAATGGTCCTGTAAATGGTCCTGAACTCAGTGGTCATAAAAATGGCCCTGAAAATAGTCTTACATTCAATGGCCCGAAACATGGTCCTGAAAATGGCCCTAAAATGGTCATAAGATCAATGGTCCTAAAATGGACCTGAATTCAGTGGTCGACCTCTTGAGAACGATGATTTAAACTAGTGAGTACAGTGAGTTAGTCCATTGAATATGACATCAGAGTACGATGACGTAACCTCTTGAGTACGATGACGTAACCTCTTGAGTACGATGACGTAACCTCTTGAGTACGATGACCTATTCTCTTGAGTACGATGACCTATTCTCTTGAGTACGATGACCTATTCTCTTGAGTACGATGATATTACAATCAGAATACTTAAAACCATTGTACTCAAAAGGTTAAAATAATCTCAAAATATCTTAACAATTCGTAAAATAACAAATAAAAACACTCATGTCATCTCCATCCTCACCCAATCTGTCTTAAACTATAGACGAACCAATAAACAAAATAAATACACGTAAAAAAACAAATGACAGTAGCTATAAAGGATCCGAATCCCACAAGATGGCGTTGGATCCTGTACACGAGCGATCATACACCCGTGATCACCTTCCCTCGACTCCTCCCCCTCGTGTTTATAATCCACACCTTCCATTAATTCTTATGGGCGGAAATGCCAACTGATATGAGGATGTTGTGGTAGTGTGGAGTGGTCTGTTGTGTGATGTGGAGTGGTGGTATAAATTTGTGGAGTTTAGGGGATATTTTGATTATGTGTTGAAATTGGGGTGATATTACAGGTAGATTTTGATATATATGCACAGGTAAAGGTGTAGGCACAGGTAATGGATGTAGGCACAGGTAATGGGTGTAGGCACCGGTTAGTTAGTTAGTTAGTTAGTTAAAATTTACTTATAACATAACTCAAATATTTCTAAGATGTAAGTTAAGTTTTATTAATTTATCTTATGAAGTATAGTTAATTACCCTAAAGAAAGAAAGAAGAAATGATAAACAGGTTTAGTTTATATTCAGTTCTGTGTAACTTCCTGGATATTGCTCAATGTTTCTTTAAGTTCACTCGTTCTGTTCACACACACACACACAAACACACACACACACACACACACACACACACACACAAACAGGATGTCAGACTATGGCGTGAGTCACAATCAGGTGAAATACAATGACGATAGCAGGTGCGCGTAACTAATTAGTATTCAAGACACGTTCCCACTGCTACCGGGAGAGTGTTCAGTAGCGGCAAAGGTGTTCACTAGTGTCAGAGGTGTTCAGTAATGTCAAAGGTGTTCAGTTTTGTAAGCGAGACCATCAATGTTTCACTACCTAGAGCTGTGAGTTTAATAGCATCAACAACAACAACAATAAATATAACCACAGGTGCATAGATAATTAGCGTTCAGTACAGGTGCACAATTAGTGTTGAAGACAGGTGAATAACTAATTAGTATTCAAAACAGGACAATTACCCTCCAGAATATTGCTCAAAAACAACAAACTTTCCCTTATCACAACAACAACAACAAATATTAACAACAAAAACAATAATAACAACAGTAATGATAATAATAATAATAATAATATAACACCTAAATCACACTTAACTCAGCACGTAGGTCAGCCACCCTACAGGATATGACTCAATATACACTAAAGTCACTTAATTTATTGATACACATCTGGTACACTTAAAGATAATGTTATTAATAAATCAACGACACGAATAAACAGATGAATTTACAATGACGTCGGCAAGAATGAGAACAGGTGCATAGCTAATTAAGTTCAAGGTAGATGAGTCAGCTTCTTGGAATGTCTTCAGTAAATGTTAAGTTCACTCAGTGTGTGTATATAAGACGATTGTCGGTATTCCAATATATGATAACAATAACAGCAGCAGAAATCATAACAGGGGCATAACTAATTACTAATCTAGACAGGTAATTCAGCTTCCAGAAAAAGTTCAATAAATATTAAGTCCATTCAGTTTATGCACATGTTATTACAGATACCTAGAGATAACAACAAGATAACAAGAAAAATCATAATAGGTACATAACTAATTAATAATCATAAGTGCATAACTAATTCATATGCAAGGCAGGTGACATAGCTTCCAGGAGATTGTTCAATAACCACTAAGGTCTCATGTTTTATACCCACGACTGTCGCCTCAAAATGTAAAGCTGAGAGGTGGATATTCAGCGTCGTGTTGGTGTGTGCTGTAAAATACCTGATGAACGCCCAGTTTCCTGCCTCACCTCCCGACATAAATTAGGTAGGTAGCTTCCCCTGACGCTTATGTGCCCAGATGGAGGCTCCCTCTCCCAGGTGTTTTGATAATGATATAATAATGCTGTGATGAATGGTGATTATAATGTTGATAATGATAGTGACTGCTACCAATAATAATGATGGTGTGATGATGATAATGATAATAATGATAATAACAACGATAATAATGATAATGATAAGAATAATAAATATCTGGGGTTAGTATTTAAGGCCAGAAGGTCGTTAGTTATGTCTGTGACTACACTATCAGCCACAACTCTGCCACCTGTACACCTGACCGTATGCATTCAGATAGGTTAAGTCATATAAATAAAGTATATGATATGCAAAAATACACGTACAACAGGTGAAAAACCAATTAGCCACAGGTAATGAAGAGCAAAAAACTAGTGACATGAATAAAGGTTGCCGAGTCTAAGTAATAAACATTATGATAATATAAACTGATGGGAAATGCTCACACACACACACACACACACACACACACACACACACACACACACACACACACACACACCTCAACAATTACCAATTACCTGGGCCATAATGATCATAATAAACACCATAAACATCATAACGAGGGAAGCAGGCAGCACCTGTTTAATATGCTAATGAGGCTCTGCACAGGTGAGACTCTCGGCATAGTAATGAGCTTCGGCAAATTTTAATATTTAATGGAGTTTCGTCACGAAGAACAAGGCTTTATGCTAGAGGAGTCGTGGTGCTTTTTGTCACACAGAATGAAGTGTGTTACAGCGTTGGGAATAAAGTGCGTCAGAGCGTTGGGAATAAAGTGCGTGAGAGCGTAGGGTATAAAGTGTGTTACAGTGTAGGGAATAAAGTGTGTTACAGTATAGGGAATAAAGTGTGTTACAGTGTAGGGAATAAAGTGTGTTACAGTGTAGGGAATAAAGTGCGTGAGAGGGTAGGGAATAAAGTGTGTTACAGTGTAGGGAATAAAGTGCACTAGTGTATAAAAAGTAGCTTTTCGAGAATTCGTTTATATTATATGACGTCACAGTAGGTAGAGTGAAATAGGTAGAAAGTCATTGAAAAAGATAACCTCTCTCTCTCAAATCCGTTAAAACACTCAAAATAGCGATAAAAGAAGAAGATAGTAAATATACAATTTATTATATACCATAATTTAAATTATTAAACACATAAGACACGCCATTGAGTTTACTGAACACCGAAAATCTCTTGGGTGTGAAAACAATAATGTTTCTTTCTCCCTGTGTCGCCACATCTACGGTGCCACTCACGGTGAAGTGTGACACCACTCTCTCTCTGTATTATGTGTCTATTTGTGTGTCTATCTGTGTGTGTATGTGTCTGTATGTGTCTCTATATATGTACGTGTTTATGTGTTCTTTTACTGTGTGTGTGTGTGTGTGTGTGTGTGTGTGTGTGTGTGTGTGTGTGTGTGTGTGTGTGTGTGTGTGTGTGTGTGTGTGTGTGTGTGTGTGTGTGTGTGTGTGTGTGTGTGTGTCACCTCCTCCCACTTTCCATTGTTTTAGTTAAATTGAGTGAGTTAACAGCTAAGAGAGTTTATCACCGGAGTCGCATTTGTGGTTTATACTTGGTGGTGATTGTGGTGGTATGGTGGTGGATTGTAGGTATGGTGGTGATTGTGGTGGTATGGTGGTGATTGTGGTGGTATGGTGGTGATTGTGGTAGTATGGTGATGGTGGTAGGGTCGTAATGATTGTGATGGCAGGATGGAAGTGGTAGTAGGGTGGTGGTGATTGTGGTTGGTGATGTGGTAGGGGGTGTTTGTCCTCCTCACCACCGCTGTGTACGGTCATCACAACACACCATCAACCCACAATACTGTAACACCATTAACCTGTTATCTTGTCACCCTCTGTTGTGACCTCATTAACCTAAATATTCTACACCTCTCCCTCCTTCTCTCTTCTTTCTCCTTGTTTCTAACCCTCATTCTCTTCTCTTGTCTCTTCTTCTTCTCTCCTACTGTCTGTATATCTGTTTCTTCCTCTTCCTCTTTCTTCTCTTCCTCTCCGTACTCTTTTTTTTCTCTGTCTTTCTTTTTTCTTCTTCTTTCTCTTCCTCTCTTCCTTTCTCATTCTCTTCTCCTCTCTCTCTTCTTGTTCTTTGTATTCTCTCTCTCTCTCTCTCTTCCACCTCCACAAAACATCCGGTCTTCTGTCAATTATCTTATTTCCTTGACCCCTGAACCTCACCTTTCCATGATAATTAATTAACTTATGATAATAGCGTTGAATTACCTGTTTATCTCTGTCTGTCTGTCTGTCTGTCTCTTAATCTGTCCATCTACTTATCAACTTATTTTTTTATGTCTATGTAACTTTATAATGCTCTATCTATCTATCTATTTGTCTATCTGTCAATCAATCCATCTCATCGAATTTAGTTACAAATGGATATTGATTGATAGACACACACACACACACACACACACACACACACACACACACACACAGACACACACACACACAGACACACACACACACACACACACAGACACACACACATACACACAGACACACACACACACACACAGACACACACACACACACACACACACACACACACACACACACACACACACACACACACACACACACACAGAATACATAATTAGATTAAGAAACAAAAAAACTATCATTCATCATCATCTTTATCGTGTTACCCAACCTCTTGTAACTACTAAGGAAGGGTTAGGAGGTAAAGGTTAATGTCCATGTATGGTTAGGTTAAGGTTAGGTTAATATCTATGCGTGGTTAGGTTAAGTTAGGTTAATATCTATGTATGGTGGAAGGGGAAGGAGTGATGGGGTATTTCCTTGTGGTGGTGATAATTTAGGTAAGAGAGATATACAGTGATGGTGATCGATAGGTAGACAGGTGAGGGGAGATGGGGGGGGGGGGTGGGGGTGGAAGGCAGGAGAAGTGGGGGTAAGGGGAGGGGGGAAGTGTGTGTTGAGTAGTGAATAACGTAGTTATGAGCACTCTCAGATATGCTCAGTGAAGAGGAAGAAGAAGTAAATAATAATAAGTGTTAATTAATTGCCAGGTAAGAGTGGCTAGCTTTCTCCACACCTGTCTTCCTGGTTCTGAGCAAAGGATTTATTGCTTCCTAATGGGCAGGTGTGTGTTTTCCTGATTGTTTTGTGGGGGATGAGGGTGTTTGAGGGGGTGGGATGAGAGGGGTGAAGGTGTTGAGGGGGGTGGGGATGAGAGGGTGAAGGGGGGTTGTGGGAAGGGGATGAGAGGGTGAAGGTGTTTTAGGGTGGGATGGAGAGGGGTGAAGGGGGTTGTGGGGGAGAGGGAAGTGTTTGTGGGGGGGGGGATGGGGTGTTTTTTTGGAGGGGGGTGGAGGTAAAGTTTGTGTCAGTGAGGGGGTATTTGTAGGGTGTGGAGGGAGGGAGGCATTTGTGTAGAGGGAGGTAGGGTGTGTGTGATGTCAATGTTGTTTTAAATCTTCACTACTAATGCATCTCCCTGACACACACACACACACACACACACACACACACACACACAGCCACACACACACACACACAGGTCGGCTTTGTTCAGTCACATTTACATTCATCAAAATAATGACTTAATGAGTAATGACGTAATGTATAATGCGACTTCCTTCATTATCATCTGCTATTGTTTTCTCTCTCTCTCTCTCTCTCTCTCTGCTGTATGTATTTGCTCACTATTATACAATGGACGATTTAGTCATGATGAAAAATTGACTGTAGACAACTGTATGTATAATGAAGTGTGCTTAGGTTAGGTTAGGTATTATGTGAGAGAGAGAGAGAGAGAGAGAGAGAGAGAGAGAGAGAGAGAGAAATCGTAATATAGAAGAGAGAGAGAGAAAAAGAGTTTGAGAAAGAGAAAGAAAGATAATTAAAGAGAGAGAGAGAGAGAGAGAGTGTGTTAAAGAAAATGATTCACGTTGTCATTTGTTTAGGAAAGTTTCGTGTTGCGTCAGCTCGAAACGTCAGTTCTTACCCCCTAGAGTGTCAGCCGCAGTATGAATTGTTTTTGTCAGTACCTTAGTGTCAGCAACTGTAGTGTCAGCAGGCTAGAGTGTCAGCCTTAAGTAGGGCAGAATAGAAATAAGTAAAATACATAAGTGAGAAGTAAATAGGTTAAAATTGATATAAGTAACATAAAGTAAACATAAGTAGCAATTAAATAGGATAACATACACTTAAGTAACAAATAAGTAGGATATACCACTTAAGTAACACACATAAGTCTTAAGTAACACAACTAAGTAGGATATAACACTTAAATAACACACATAAGTCTTAAGTAACACAAATAAGAAGGATATACCACTTAAGTAACACACATAAGTCTTAAGTAACACAACTAAGTAGGATATAACACTTAAGTAACACAAATAAGTAAGATATAACTCCTAAGTAACACAGATAAGTAGTATTGAAAAGACACTAGACATAAGTACATAGAATTAAGTATCAAGTGCGGTATTAGGAGCTACTTAACTTGTCTATTGATGTAGTTGAAGTCTCTATTGGTCGTAAAGTGTTCCTCACCTCCAGTGTACACGAGAGTCTATTTTGGTTGAAGGTTGACCTCTAGTGGTAATAGTCTTTCTCCTCCTCCTCCTACTCCTCCTACTCCTACTCCTACTCCTCCTGCTTCTACTCCTCCTTCGCTATCCTCCTCCTCCTCCTCCTCCTCCTCCTCCTCCTCCTCCACCTCCTCCTCCTCCTCCTCCTCCTCCTCCCTCCTCCCTGCCTACTCCTCCTCCTCCTCCTCCTCCTCCTACTCCTCCTACTCCTGCTTCTACTCCTCCTTCGCTTTCCCACTCCTCCTCCTCCTCCTCTTCCTCTTCTTTCTACTCATTTTTTTCCTTCTCCTTCTCCTCTATCTCCTTCTTCTTCTTCTTCCACCTCCACCTCTTCCTCCTTCCTTGTAAGTGAGAAATTGGCAGACTTTCTCAACCTTCGGATATAACTTGTCTTTTAAGAACGTGTATATGATATTATTATTATTGGCATATCAAGGCTGGTAAATACTGTCTCTTTTATGTCTGTCTGTCTGTCTGTTTGCTTATGTATGTCTTGTCTGTCTGTCTGTCTTGTCTGTCTGTCTGTCTTGTCTGTCTGTCTGTCTTGTCTGTCTGTCTGTCTGTAATAAGGTTGATAGTGATAGTAATAGTAATAATAATAATGTTTATATACGAAAATTGTGTTCATATTAACTCTCTCTCTCTCTCTCTCTCTCTCTCTCTCTCTCTCTCTCTCTCTCTCTCTCTCTCTCTCTCTCTCTCTCTCTCTCTCTCTCTCTCTCTCTCTCTCCAATATACCTTACTCAAGATGTCAGCTTATACATTACACGAAAAAATATATCACCTGTCATAAACAGACAGACAGACAGCTGGTGCGATGGCGGTAATAGCGACTTTTACACACACACACACACACACACACACACACACACACCAGGCACGTAGCTAGAGACCAGATGTGCTTGGTTTCTTTAGAGAACTTATACATGGGAAGAGAGAAAGTCATACATACATACATACATACATACATACATACATACATACATACATAGAGAGATATACTGTAGATAGATAGATAGACATTCCCATAATCAGACATACAGGTAGACAGACAAACACAGACATACAGAAAATTAATCAGATACATACAGACCGACAGGCATACAGAAAACCAGTCATATACAGACATACATTCACACAGACAGACAGACATACACAGACAGACATACACAGAGCTGAACATAATAATAATCGTCCACTAGTCGACCAATGGAGTAGCTAACGTGCTTCACTTCCCCCCTTGAGTCACCGCTCTGGGCGTGGGCGTGTGCGTGGGCGTGGGCGTGAGGGTAGATGTGTGTGTGTATGTGTGTGTGTGTGTGTGTGTGTGCCACTGATATAAATAAAAGTATTAATTTTAATCACTTGCATAAAATAACATTAGCGTCTCGTTATTGGACATAGACCTCGTTATTGCACATTGACTTCGTTATTGCACGCTGTATAACTTTGCCATTAGTGTCTCGTTATTGCACATTCTTCGACTTTCCTCTATGATGCATCGTAAGGCTCTTGGTATTACGCCGTAGGTGACGTCATACACTCAAGCTCTCCCTGACAAGTGGCCAATCACGTTCCTGCTAACACGTGTCTATGACATAGCAACCGCGTGACGTAACCCATATAATGCTATGATGGAGAGTATTCAACTCTGGCAGGAAGTGGAGGTGTAGCAGGGTAAGTGTACGGGTGGGTGTAGGGAGGAGTGTAGTGTTAATGTGTTGGGCAGAGTGAATAAACAGTTGTATTTGATGGTGTATTAAAGCTCTCTCTCTCTCTCTCTCTCTCTCTCGTGACGCAGCAGTTGCCTCACATCATATTAACAGGTTTAGATGCATGTCTAATTGTGCCTAGCGGACCTCGCTCGACACACAGCGCTTACTGCTGTTTTTAGCGACTGGCGCCCCACCCATGAATATCCATGTTATGCTTAGTAATTGTGCTTTTAATATTACGCTCAAGTTAGCGCCAACTGTTATTTTTAGCGACGTCCCTGGTACCTACATGTTAGAGTTAGTAATTGCTCTTAATGTTATGCTAAGGTTAGCGGTTGGTGTTCTCTCTTTTCTAGTGAGGGTCTTTTCGTCTCTGACCTACACGACATGTTCTTTAATTGTTGTTTAATATTTACGCTAAGATTATCACTTACCGCTGTTTTTAGCGAGTTCCCTCAGACCTACATTTTTATACTGTGTAATTGCCTCTTAATGTTTACGCTAAGGTTAGCTCTTAGTGCTGTTTTTAGCGCTGTACACTCCACCCGGGGCCCACATGTTATGCTTACTAATAATGCATTATAACGTGTACGTGAGTTTAGCGCTTCCTGCTTTTTTTTTATGTTTTAGACTCCACCCAGGAACCGACTTGTTGTGCTAGGTCGTTTACGCTGTTGTTAACACTTATATTATAGCTGTTCTCCATGACTCTTGTTGAAAGCCATTACTGTGTACACAAGTTTAGCGCTTTCTGCTGTTTGTAGCAACTTTATCCCTCAACCATGGTAGAATACTTAGTAACATTGCGTACCTTAATTTAGCGATTTTTTGCTGTTTTATAGCGACTTGTGCTACACTCAGACCTAGAAGTTACGCTTGATAATATTGTACTGTCGTGTGTACCACAGTTAAGCGCTTCCTGCTGTTATTTAGCGGCTTGAGCTACACCTAGAACCAACATTATATTTCCTGGTAGTGTGTGTGTGTGTGTGTGTGTGTGTGTGTGTGTGTGTGTGTGTGTGTGTGTGTGTGTGTGTGTGATTAAAGCGCTTTTTGCTGTAATTAGCGACATAATCTACATTTTTTAAGCGTGAGTTTACCACTTTCAGCTGTATGCAAAACCAGTATAAAATGTTTCATAATTTTTTTGTGTTAAGTAAGTTCAGCGTTTTATGCTGATGTTAGCGAAGTGATCTTATTATTGTTATTTAGCGTGAGTTTAGCTTTTGTTTAGCGTAATAATTGAGCAGCGTGAGCCACACCCTGTACCTATGGCCACACCCTGTACCTATGGCCACACCCTGTACCTATGGCCACACCCTGTACCTATGGCCACACCCTGTACCTACGTGCTATACATACAAATAATATATACACATAGTTTAGCGCTAGCTGCTGATGTTAGCAATTTAGCGACAAGAACCACACCCAATCTTTCTTTTCCTTCGGTATTGTTGTTTACCAGTGAGTCACGGAGGGTTGTGGTTGTGACTGGAGGTTGTTAAGGATCTACATAATACTTCGTGTGAATGTTTCCACTTTCGAAAATTTTTGTAGCCAATGTCATCCACGTCGGCGATCACGTGTGTGTGTTTAGTGTTGTGTGTGTGTGTGTGTGTGTGTTTAGTGTTGTGTGTGTGTGTTTAAGTATTTGTGTGTGTGTGTGTGTGTGTTTAGTGTTGTGTGTGTGTGTGTGTATATGTTTAGTGTTGTGTGTGTGTGTGTGTGTTTAGTGTTTAGTGTTGTGTGTGTGTGTGTGTGTGTGTGTGTTTAGTGTTGTGTGTGTGTGTGTGTGTGTGTGTGTGTGTGTGTGTGTGTGTGTGTGTGTGTTTAGTGTGTGTGTGTGTGTGTGTGTGTGTGTGTGTGTGTGTGTGTGTGTGTGTTTATTAAGTTATTTTGTTTCTGTTATTGGCCCGAGTTTATTTTAATATACATTTTGTTTTATTTGTTTAGTTTTTGGTTTTTATATTTATTGTTTTGTTGTTTTATTATTTTTATTTTAGCATTTATTTTTCCTTATATATATATATATATATATATGTGCAAATAAATCACTGTAGGTGCTTGCGTGATCAGGCATATACTGATAACTTCGTGTTTTTTCCTTGGTTATCAGCATACATATATATATATATATATATATATATATATATATATATATATATATATATATATATATATATATATATATATATATATATATATATATATATATATATATATATATATATATATATATTTTTTTTTAATTATTTATTTATATTTATTTCGTTTAGTTTGTTAATTTACTTATTATATATTTTTACACATGTATTTAGTTCTTTATTATCATTTATTTATTCATTAATTTGTATTCTTCTGTATTTATCCAGCTCCTTTAATTATTTGTTTATTTCTATTTCTTTTTGCTATTATTCCTATGTATGCTAATATTAGCGGCTTTTGCTTAACATTACGACCTTGTTACTATTATTCACATGTGGCATTAGCAGATAACGCTCTATTGTAGCGCTTTTATGCTTAATCCTTGAAGATAGCAGTAAATATTGTGGTTAAAGTCAATGTTATCTTTTTTATAGCTATATTTAGCGTGTTAGGTCTCCCTGGGAAATTTTTTCAATCATTTCTTTGTGGTCTGTGTAGCGATTTAAGCTATATTTAGCGGCTGTCAGTCGTAGTATCCTCGTCGTTACTCAGTTGTTGTTGATGATATGGGTAACGAGAGTCTCCTTAGGATTTCTTTAGTCTGTGGTGGATATAATTTGGTGGTTTCTTCCTTAAGTTATTCTAGAGTTACGCATGTACACCAACACCAACGTACATACATACATACATACATACATACATACATACATACATACATACATACATACATACATACATATAAACAGACAGACAGACAGATAGAAAGACAAACCCAAACAGACAAATAGATAGACAGACAGACAGACAGAGACTGACAGAAAGACAAACACAGATACAGACAGAATGACAAACACAGAGACAGACAGACAGACAGAGACTGACATGGCCCTCAGTCCTTACATGGCCCTCAGTCCTTACATGGCCCTCAGGCCATACATGGCCCTCAGTCCTTACATGGCCCTCAGGCCATACATGGCCCTCAGTCCTTACATGGCCCTCAGGCCATACATGGCCCTCAGTCCATACATGGCCCTCAGTCCTTACATGGCCCTCAGGCCATACATGGCCCTCAGTCCTTACATGGCCCTCAGGCCATACATGGCCCTCAGGCCATACATGGCCCTCAGTCCTTACATGGCCCTCAGTCGCCCTTGGTCCTCAGTCCTTGGCCTCCCAGGCCATACACCCAGCCCTCAGGCCATCATGGCCCTCGTGTCACCACATGGCCCCTCCAGGCCATACATGAGCCTCAGTCCTTGTGGCCCTCAGTCCTTACTGGCCTCAGGCCATACGCAGCCTCAGTCATACATGGTCCTCAGTCCTTACATGGCCTCGGTCCCCACATGGCCTCAGGTCCTTATATGGCCTCAGTCATGTGGCCTCTGTCCTTACATGGCCTCCAGTCCTTGGCCCTCAGTCCATATGGTCCTCAGTCCATACATGGTCCTCAGTCCTTACATGGCCCTCAGTCCTTACATGGCCCTCAGTCCTTATATGGCCTCTCAGTCCTACATGGCCTCAGTCCTTATATGGCCCTCAGTCCTATATGGCCTCTGTCCTTACATGGCCCTCAGTCCTTGGCCCTCAGTCCTTATGGTCCTCAGTCCTCCTGGCCTCAGTCCTTACATGGCCCTCTGTCCTTGGCCTCAGTCCTTATGGCCCTCTGTCCTTACATGGCCCTCAGTCCTTACATGGCCTCAGTCCTACTGGCCTCTCAGTGCCTGGGCCCTCAGTCCTTCTATGGCCCTCAGTCCTTACATGGCCATCAGTCTTTACATAGCCCTCAGTCCATACAGGGCCCTCAGTCCTACATGGCCTCAGTCCTTACATGGCCCTCAGTCCTTACATGGCCCTCAGTCCTTACCCATGGCCTCAGTCCTTACATGGCCCTCAGTCCTTACGCAGCCTCTGTCCTTACATGGCCATCAGTCCTTATGGTCCTCAGTCCTTGGCCCTCTGTCCCATGGTCCTCAGTCCTTGGCCTCAGTCCTTACATGGCCCTCAGTCCTTACAGCCCTCAGTCCTTGGCCCTCTGTCCACATGGCCATCAGTCTTTACATGGTCCTCAGTCCTTGGGGCCTCAGTCCTTACGGCTCTCAGTCCTTACATGGCCCTCTGTCCTTACATGGCCCTCAGTCTACATGGCCCTCAGTCCTTACATGGCCTCAGTCCTTACAGGGCCATCAGTCTTCTGAGGCCCTCAGTCCTTGGCCATCAGTCCTTTGGGGCCCTCAGTCCTTACATGGCCCTCAGTCCTTACACGGCCCTCTGTCCTTACATGGCCCTCAGTCCTTGGCCTCAGTCCTTACATGGCCTCTGTCCTTACATGGCCATCAGTCTTTATGGTCCTCAGTCCTTACAGGGCCCTCCAGTCCATGGCCTCAGTCCCCTACATGGCCTCTGTCCTTACATGGCCCTCAGTCGCCCATGGCCCTCAGTCGCCATGGCCCTCAGTCGCCCACATGGCCCTCAGTCCTTACAGGCCCTCAGTCCCATGGCCTCTGTCCCAGGGCCCTCTGGTCCTTACAGGGCCCTCAGTCGCCTACAGGGCCTCAGTCCTTGCATGGCCCTCAGTCCATGGCTCGTCCTTACATGGCCCTCAGTCCTTACATGGCCATCAGTCTTTACAGCTCAGTCCCCCTGGGGCCCTCAGTCTATATGGCCTCAGTCCATGGCCCCTCAGTCCTTACAGGGCCCTCAGTCGCTGTATGGCCCTCAGTCCTTACATGGCCATCAGTCTTTACATGGTCCTCAGTCCTTACAGGCCTCCCAGTCCCTCACCTCAGTCCCATGGCCCTCTGTCCTTGGCCTCAGTCCCATGGCCCTCAGTCCTTACATGGCCCTCAGTCTTACATGGCCCTCAGTCCTTACAGGGCCCTCAGTCCTTACATGGCCCTCTCTGTCCTTACAGGGCCCTCAGTCCTTACATGGCCCTCAGTCTTACAGGGCCCTCAGTCCTATGGCCCTCAGTCCTTACAGCCTCCACATGGTCCTCCAGTCCCTGGGCCTCAGTCCTTCCTGGCACCAGTCCTTACATGGCCCTCTCAGTCGCCCACTGGCCTCGGTCCTTGGCCCTCAGTCCTTACGCAGCCTCAGTCCTTACATGGCCCTCAGTCTTCCTGGGCCCTCAGTCCTTCATGGCCCTCTCTGTCCTTACAGGGCCCTCAGTCTCTATGGCCCTCAGTCCTTACAGGGCCCTCAGTCTTCATGGCCCCTCAGTCCTTACAGGGCCCTCAGTCCACACATGGCCCTCTGTCCTTACATGGCCTCAGTCACATGGCCCTCAGTCGCCTGGGCCCTCAGTCCCTTACATGGCCCCTCTAGTCCTTACATGGCCTCAGTCCTTACAGGGCCTCAGTCCCTTATGTGGCCTCAGTCCTTACAGGGCCCTCAGTCTACATGGCCCTCTGTCTTCAGTCTCAGTCTTCAGCCCTCAGTCAGATGGCCCTCAGACAACCATTACAATTGTTGCCTTTTACGACTGGTATCTGTTGGTATCTGTTGGTGTCTGGCCTTGTTGGTACCCTGGTCTGTGGCTGGTAACCAAAATGTGTATATTATTCTGACTAGCGTGCGTGGCGTGGAGGGAGGGAGGTCCTAGGGGGGTGGAGTCCTAGGGGGGAGGGAGGGAGGCGAGAAAGTCACTGTGGGTTGCAATATGCAGGTGACCTGCCTGGCTGCTCTTATAATAAACATGAATTAAAATCAGTATTCTGGTTCGGGCATCAGATTACATCGTCAACAATAACATGGGGTTGCCGGAGCACGCGCCCTCACCTGCCTCCCTGCCACTCAGGTAACACACACACTCAAGGAACTCTTGCCACAGCCGCCACAACCCTCCACCACCCTCCACCACCCTCCACCACCAACACAAGTCTCTCCTCTTATTAACCCTTCCTTATAATTACCTTACCTACAACCTTCCTCTCTCTTCCTCCTCTTCCCTTCCACAACTTCTCCTCCCCCCCTCCTCCTCAGAGCCTCCCTCCTCTGTGCCCCCCCTCCTGTTGAATACATGTAGAGGCAGGCCAGCCACAGGCCCCTCAGCATTTAATGTGCTTTTGTAGTTCCACAACACAAACGCTGGATCATTTCAGCTTCCGATTCAGTATTCCCGGGCCGGGGTGTGGTTTTGGTGGTGGGGAATTAATTGAGTGGTGGTGGTGGTGGTGGTGGTGGTGGGGGTGGTGGTGATGGGGTGGAAGGGGTGAAGGTGGTGGTGGTAGCAGTGACGGTAGTGGTAGTATTGGTGGTACTACTTGTAGTAATGGTGGTGGTAGTACTTGTAGTAATAGTGGTAGTACTGTTAGTAATGGTAATAGTACTGTTATTATGGTGGCGATAGTGGTAGTAGTATTGGTGGTAGGGTCACTAGCCACAGGTGAACAGATAGTTAGTATCTCCAGGTGAGTCACATAACCTCACATATTATGAATAATTTGACACTTTTGAGACAGTGTGAGTATGTGACCGGAAGATGGTGTGTGTGTGTGTGTAAAATTACTATTATCCACCAAGCTGGGGGAGAAGGTTGACACGGGCTGGTGATACCGTTGTGTGGATGTGCAGTCACCTGAACCACTGAGAGAGAGAGAGAGAGAGAGAGAGAGAGAGAGAGAGAGAGAGAGAGAGAGTTAAGAGTTACCTGGTCTACACTTGTACAGGTAAGACCAGTGACGTAATCCAAGCCATGGTTACCTGAGTATACCTGTGCCCACTTAGAGTGTACCTGTACCTGTGTCCACTCATAACACTGTAAGGGAGCTGTCCTTTTACCTTACCTTACCTTACCTTACCTTACCTTACCTTACCTTACCTTACCTTACCTTACCTTACCTATACATTAAGGGGGCTAATCAGGATGTGCGTATTACCCCTCTTTACCTTTAGTAGTAGTAGTAGTAGTAGTAGTAATGTTGTTATCAGTATTACTCTTATTATGATCGTCACTACTGGCAGGATAATGACATCACGTAACAAGGTGTAACAGACATGATAGTTCAGGGACTGTATTGGACACCTCACCTTCACGGGGTATATAGGCCAGGTGACTTCTACTTAACCTAACCTAACCTAAGCTAACTCATCCTTAACCTAACCTAACCTCACCCTAAGCTAACTCATCCTTAACCTAACCTAACCTCACCCTAACCTAACCTAAAAGTCCCCCTCCCACCACTCCACCATTACCCTTAAAAAAATCCCTAACAGGTGTCATTTTTTAGGGATCTTTCTGCCTTGTCGATCAGGTGAGGTCGGGAAAAAAACAAACATTGTTCCTCAAGGTTATAAATTTAATCGGTTTTATTATTATTATTTTTTTTCATTTGTTGAATATTATTAAGAGTGTATCAGTTTATTCGTTATTATTCGTATTTGAGATTTAAGAGGTTATATCAAGAGACATTTGGGGTAAGTTATATCTCCGTTGTAATTAAAAAAGAGCAGTATTAGGTTAGGTTAGGTTAGGTTATTCATTATTCATATCAACATTTAACCTTGAGACACAACAACAAAGAAGTTATAAAAAAAATTACAGTTATACCAAATTACATTACGTATAACAGGTGTATAAATTATTACATTAATTCAGGACAGTTTCATTTACCTTACGTTAAAATAATTCAAGGATGATAATCGAGAAATACAAATTACAGGTACACTAAATTACCTTACATATGACAGGTATATAAATCATTTGCAGTTATTCATGACAATTTGATTACCTTATATTAAGATAATTTATTTAGATAATTCGAGAATGATATAATCCACTTAACGAAATTATTGTCATTTACTTCAATCACACGTCGTTTATACCATTAGCAGCCAACCAACCAGACAACCAGGCAACCATCCATCCATCCTATCTACCCTACCCAACCCTGCCCTACCCTACCCTACCCTACCCTACCTACCCTACCCTACCCTACCCCTACCCTACCCTACCCTACCCTACCTATCCCTACCCCACCCCTACCCCTACCCCTACTTCCCCTACCCTGCCCTACCATGCCCTACCCCTCCCTGTCCTACCCCACCCCACCCCACCTCACCCCTCCCCTCTCCAGCATTGCACAGCGTTACTGCATGACAAATGAAGCAGTTCTTCATGGGAAAATACTAATGATGTATTTTCTTGTTCAAAGTCCATTAGTTCACTTTCTAGGGCTTCTTCCTCCTCCTCCTGCTGCTGCTGCGTCGCACATTCTCTAGTTCTTTGTTCTGTAGAAGAACACAACCCCCCCCCATTTATATAGTGTAATAAATAGTGTGGCTGTTTATATGTCTGTCTGTCTGTCTGTCTGTCTTGTGGGATTCCGGTGTTCTAACTGGTCTGATTGGTGGACTGGATGTGTTAATGGTGTGGTGATTGGTGGACTGGATGTGTTAATGGTGTGGTGATTGGTGGACTGGATGTGTTAATGGTGTGGTGATTGGTGGACTGGATGTGTTAATGGTGTGGTGATTGGTGGACTGGATGTGTTAATGGTGTGGTGATTGGTGGACTGGATGTGTTAATGGTGTGGTGATTGGTTGGATTTGTTTGTAGATTGGATGTGTTATTTGTTGGATGAGTTAAAGGGGGTAATGATTGGTTGACTGGCTCTTATAAAGGTGCTGATTGGTTAGCTGGGTGTATTAACGGAGCAATGATTGGTTGTTTTTATTCGTAAACTGGATGACGATTGGTTACTTTGGCTAGACAATAAATAACAAAAACATTAACCAAAATATTCTCAACTTTCCTCTAAAACTTTCAAATTTGATCTAAAAATATTTAAAAAAAATCTTTGTATTTTCTGTTGACTATAACATCATAAGTAGATATAAGCACACATCTCATTGGCTGTGGTACCGTCCATTTCCACCAATCACGAAGCGTTGCAGAAACCGCTTGGGTGATGACGAGGAAGACACAGTACAGGCTTGTTGATTGGCTTAAATTTGCGTGATGGGTTAGCGGTGTGTGAGGGAGACTGGTGAGGGAGACTGGTGAGGGAGACTGGGGTTGGTGAGGGAGAGAGAGGGGGATTCACGGTAATACTCTAGTTGATGAATGATGATCTATAAGTGTGTGTGTGTGTGTGTGTGTGTGTGTGTGTGTGTGTGTGTGTGTGTGTGTGATTCAGTCTACCTAAGTATCTCACAAACTCTGGTAATAGCGCCAAGTCTCTCTCTTATTGCGCCACAGTTAGCAAACGTTAATGTATATTTATAGGAATAACTCCAAGTTGAATTACCTCACTCTTACTACACGCTCACACTGCACCACCATCATCACCACACCTGCACCAACTCGCCTTACACATTTACACCACCAACCACTACACCCACACACCACACCACAACCACACCTCACACACCACACCACAACCACACCTCATACACCACCACACAACCACACCTCACACACCACACCACAACCACACCTCATACACCACCACACAACCACACCTCACACACCACACCACAACCACACCACACACCACGCCACAACCACACCTCATACCACCACACAACCACCTCACCACACCACCACACAACCACATCATACACCACCACAGCCACACCTCACCACACCACACCACAACCACACCGCATACACCACCACACAACCACCACCACCACACCTCCACCACACCACACAACCACACCTCATACACCGACACAACCACACACCTCACCACACCACCACACCTCACACACCACACCACAACCACACCTCATACACCACCACACAACCACACCACCACACAACCACCTCACCCACCACAACCACACCTCATACACCACACGACACAACCACACCTCACCACACCGCCACACACCTCCACCACACCACACCGCCGCCACACCTCATACACCACCACACAACCACACCTCACCACACCACCACACAACCACACCTCACCACACCACCACACCGCTACCTCACACACCTTCAATAAATCATTTACAATCACAAGGACTGTAAGTATGTGAGAGGGAGGAAAATGTCTCCAGGAAGGAAAGTAAAGCTGCGACATAAATTGACAATAATAACAATAACTGGCAACACCTTATGTGACGAGAGAGAGAGAGAGAGAGAGAGCAGTGTCTAGGTTGGCTGACACCTGTGATGGCGGTACCTACTAAAATACCTGCCTCCCTTACCTGTAATTTCCTCGTATGCAAATTAGCCTCAGGTAATTATAACGTAAAAGCAAATATGAAAATCTTTAGTGTTTTATCTTTTTGTTAATCACCGTCGCTATTGACTCAGAGGTAAAGTTAGGAGGAAAAATTGGTGGTTAATGACAACATGACGGAAGTTATCATACTGGTTTATTAAGGGAAATTTTCGTACGATTTATCATTAGGGAGAGAGACTGGAAGGTCGATTAAATTTATAAACTACGTAGATGTGTGTGTGTGTGTGTGTGTGTGTGCCAGGTGAGGTTAATGGTGCTTTTTGATAATTAGAAATACCTGTAGACTTATGGGGAAGAGAAAGATGCCATGTCTGTCTGTCTGTCTCCGTCTTTGTTTCGTAATTCAAGTGAACCAAATAGACGGATTGTCACACACACACACACACACACACACACACACACACACACACACACACACACACACACACACACACACACACACACACACACACACAAGCAAACATAAGAACTTCCTCAGACAGACAGACAGACATGATGACCTCTCCCTCCCTTCCTCGTGACATAATCCCACAGGTACTCACTTAATTATCATCAAATGTCATTAACCTCAGGTGATGCATAAGGCAGGTAAGGAGGTAGTTAGGGTAGTGATGACAGTGAGGTAGTGATGATAGTGATCGGGTTAAGTACATGTTGTGTGAGAGAGAGAGAGATTTTAATGTCATCACTCATCTGGGGACAAGTGGTGAAGGTGGTGAGTGGTGGTGAGCATTGGTTGTTGATGTTGAATAGTATGTTAAATCACCACCACCACAATTATCACCCACTACCCACCATCTACAATATCCACCACTACCCACCACCACAATTATCACCCACCACTACCACCACCACAATTATCACCACCACTACCACCACCACTTGCCTCACCTCTTATCTGTCACCACCGGCTTACGTGAGGTATGCTAATATGCTCTCAGCCCCACCCCCCCACTTTCTCCTTTCCTGTCTCCCTCCCCGTCTCCCCCCCTCTTTCTCCTCCCCCCTCCCCACCTCCTTCCCCCATTTTCCTCCTCCTCTCCCCATCTTAATCTTACCTTTCCCTCCCTCATTGTCTCCCTGTCTTCTTCTACCTCTCTTTCTTTATACTTACCCTCCCCACCTCCCTCCCCACCTCCTCCCCACCTCCCTCCCCCCTCCCCTCCCTCCCCCCTCCCCACCTCCTCCTCCTCCCCTCTCCCTCCTCTCCCCCACAATCAGACCGGGACACCCACCGCCATGATGATCCAATTTGCAATATTCCGTCATAGTCGAGAAAACAACGTTGAGAAGGTGTGGTTTTTGGCGAGTAATTTGTGTGTTGTGGTACGATACCTGGCCGTGTGTGTGTGTGTGTGTGTGTGTGTGTCTGTGTGTGTGTGTGTGTGTGTGTGTGTGTGTGTCTGTGTGTGTGTGTCTGTGTGTGTGTGTGTGTGTGTGTGTGTGTGTGTGTGTGTGTGTGTGTAAGCCCACCATTAAAAGTCTATAACAACTATATTATTCTACTTGTGCTTAAAATACTTAGATAACTTACTTAAGAAATCTTATTTTTTATTAATTCCAAGTAGATATGTCTTAAGTAGCCTTCATATTATACAGTATACAAGTTAAGTAGCCATCATATATGTCTTTAAGTTAAGTAGCCATCATATATGTCTAAGTAGTCATCAGATACACATATTATCACATGTGGGTTACAGCACCACTTCAGTTACTCCTCCACAACATAAGGGGTTACTGTAACTGTACTTAATATACCTAGATTATGTGTTAATTATGTATATTTCTGAAGTAAGTGTCGTAATCCTCCCCCCACTCAACACCTTGGTCGTGGAGGGGTTTTTGAAGCACCGTTTTTTGTGTGTTTTGTTTATGATTGAGGGGGAACTTTATTGATTTTTTTTTTGGGGGGGGGAGAGGTTTAGGTTAGGTTAGGTTATGTGAAGATTAGGTACCATAGTTTATTATACCTTTGGCATTAATCACCCTAAGGCTAACCTACCTTAACTCAGTCTAACCTAATCTAACCCAACCCACCATGACCTAATCTAACTAAACATAACCTAACCCAATAAAACATAACTTAATATAAACTAACCTAACACACACACACACACACACACACACACAGACACACACACACACACACACACACACACACACACACACACACACACACACACACACACACACACACACACACACACACACACACACACACACACACACACACACACACACACACACATAAGGGAAAGGAAGGTTATGCATGGAAAAAAAAACAAACAGGAAGACATAAAAACACCAAAAAACAGAACCCCTTTACATTCATGAAACACAGAACAATTGCTTAATTATTTAAAGTTATCAATGCCACGTCTTATGTCAGAGGATAACAATACCTGATATTTTATTACAAAGTCCAGAATGTAAATGACGCAAGAGACAGACAGACAGACAGACAGACAGACAGACAGACACAACAGACGGTATATTATTTTTTATTAGCGGTGATGGTAAATATTGCGGGGTATAACTGTCTTATGATTAACCTCCGTCAAGGGAATGTGAAAGTGGTTTTGTCTGTCTGTCTGTCTATTATAGTTGTTGGTTTGTCTATGAGGTTCTCTGTCTCTCTGTCTAACTGTCTGTCAGGGTCTTTTGTCATTTAGTCTGTCAGTGGAGTTAATATTCGTCAATTCTTCAACTAAAAATATATGCTTTAATAACTTTCTGTCATATTCTGTCTGTCTGCCTGTCTTCCCGTCTCATTTCCTCTTACACTCCCTAGATCCCTTCACTACCTCCCTCACCCTCTCCACCTCTTCCCCCCCCCCACACCCACCTCACCTCTACCCCTCACCCCTCCCTCATTTCCCACCCACCTCTCACCCCTCATTCTCCTACCCCTACCCTTGCCGCCCCCCCCTCCACACCTACCTCCCCCAACCCACACCTCTACCCCCCCACCACACCCTCAACTCACAACCTCTGCTTCCCTACTCTCCCTCACCTCCCTCACCCCCCACCCCCACTTCCCCATCACGTCGAAAGTCCAGCTACTAACAAATGACTTAACACGTCGGCTTACCAGTCAGTACAGCCGGCCGTGACATTCCCCAACACAGAGGTGAACACACAAAAAACACACACACACACACACAATGGTTATGTATGAACAGCCTCGAGCAATGCTCTTGTTATTATTCAGCGATATTACTGCTTGATGACTCTGCCCTCACCTCTTACCTCACTGACTGACTGACTTGACGGTTGACTTGAGGTGGAATGGAAATATTTGTTCTTGAGTGGATGAACGGGTGTACGGATGGATGGGTTGATGTATACATAAGAAGCAGTAAAACACACACACACACACACACACACACACACACACACACTACAAGGCGTGGCAGGCAGTACAGTCCAGGCGCCTCATTACATGTCGACATGCAAAGTAGCCGCACGTGAGCGGTAGTTTGTGGTCATGACGCATATGTCGACATGCATTTCAAAGGGGCAGGAAGGGAAGGGGAGGAGGAAGAGGAGGAGGAGGAAGGAGAGGGGGAGGAGGAAGGAAAGAGAGGAGGAAGAGGGGGAAGGAAGGGTGTGTCCGATAGATTATTTTCCTTTTGTCTTATTTTTTGGCTTAGAATAATTTACCTTCTAGGTGTGTGTGTGTGTGTGTGTGTGTGTGTGTGTGTGTGTGTGTGTGTGTGTGTGTGTGTGTGTGTGTGTGTGTGTGTGTGTGTGTGGTTACGTTCCCCCCCTCCCCAAAAAAAAAGATGCAAAATATAACTTGCAATTGATAATGAAGGCAACAGTTGTAAATCGCAATTAATTTAAGGTTCAGTAAAGTTGCAAAAAGTAAAGTAATTGAGTTTAGTAAATGATAAAGAGAAATATATTCAAACGCGATGATAAATGTTGATTATTGTGGTCCACTGACAGGAACCAAAAAACAAATATTGCAATTGATGTTAAAATTATAAATTACAATTGATAAAGATTTACCTGTTGGTTAAAAAAAAAACTTGTAATTATTAGAAAGAATATTTTTGTTTAAGGAAGTCAATATATGATAAATCTTTTACACTAGATATTAACACATCTGGAAATTACACTACATAATGATTTAAAAAGTTGCAGAAACGAATATGATAAATAATTTAACATAATTTTACAACAAAGAGGAGAAGAGTTATGGTGGTGTAGTGACTGTAATGAAAATATTAGATGAAACTGTATCAACATAACTTTACATTACAAGAGAATATGAATTTTGTAACTGACCCGGATAGTTTGAGTAACAGGACGCTTAATATATGTAACAGATAAGACTTGTTTCTGTAATGGTTGTAAATGTAACTAGTAATTTAATGCAGAATATATAACGTGTAACAAAACTCTTACAATTGAAGTGAATAAAACTGGAATTTACAAGATAATAAATTTACCGAGGCTGTAAAAAAAAAAAAGAATTATATATTTTTGTAAATGTATGCAAAGGAAAAATATATGTAAATTAAAGTGATTTTCGCGGCTGTGCAACAAAGAAAATAAACAAAAAAGAAGAAGAAAATAGATGCATAACAAAACTTGCAATTGATACGACCACAGGTATAAATTGCAACAGATGAAGATAACTAGTTGCAAAAAAAAAAGAATATGAATTTGGTTAGATGTACATGTGTGATATTGAGGGGGTAGGGGGAGGGAGGGAGAGTACCTAGGTGAGAGAGATACGTGTGAGAATATTGCCATAAACACACAGGAGACACTAACATTAACCAACCACATTACTGTCTTTGTGGCAGATAAAGATGGTAGATATATATACTGTACACCCCACACCCCACTACACCCTACCACACCCACCACTACCACATCCCACCACCACCCACCA